>NW_027280317.1:0-127500 GCF_046629955.1 Centroberyx affinis | reverse complement strand
TGGCTTTATTGGGTTCATTTTTTTTATTGCATTAGTAAGAAAGGAATAGCTTCCAGGAAGATTTGAACCTTTGCCAGCAGAGGCACAAAAGTTCATCCAGAATAATTGGATGTTTTGCTTCTGGCTGAGCAATTGCCAGACATTGAAGGAATCATTATATAGTTACACTACTTACACAAGTTATTTACTGTAATGTAAAGTGACTTTTCCAAAGATATCTCACTTATCAGGTTGAAAACTTTACAGTACTCAGGTATAGACATATAGGTATATACACATATAAGTATATACACATGGCACTTGTTTGCATCTGAATAAAATTATATGATAGCTCTATGAATGTATATTTAAGGTAGCATGTTCATAGTCTCTGCACCACCTCAATATAGGCATCTTTATTTTACTTTGAATGAAAAAACGATTTGTATCCATTTGCTTCTGTGTTTTTGCATGTGTCTAAATGAATGGCACGAGGTCACGTGAAACATAACCTCAAGCTGAGAATGTTCCTTTCCCGTTAATCATAATGATTGTGATAACATTGACCCTGAAATACGACAGTAATATGCTACATAGATTCTGATAGCTGAAAATGTACTTTTTCCCTGATACTTCAACTAGATATGGCCTTGTTTTTGCAATATAGAAATGATTGAACTCCTTCATATGTGCCTATTCATTCTACCATCATTTTACAAAATTTCACAAAATTGCTAGCACATTGATAAAAGCTTTCTCCTTAGCATGATTAAACATCAAATGATAAATATTTAATTGAATCTCATCAGAAGTTATATCTTATGAGGTCAAATGACCCGGAGGAGATAAGATAAGATGAAGTGAATAATCCCTGGGGTGAAATTGGGTCACTGCAACAACAAAGAGTAGGACAGTAGATAAGAAGAACACAACCAATAGAACTGAAGATTAAAGATGCAGTGTCTGTCATACTAACACTGAGCTCCTATTGGCTTGGAAGAATTCTCACTACGTTGACTGTTGTCGCTGAACTTCCAGGTTAACAGATGTTTGAAGTTAAACAATTACAGTCCAGTGCAAGAGCATATGTGCAGATATGTATCATGGCTATCCACATTATTACAATCAGAATCAGAATCAGTTTTATTGGCCAGTTAAATTGCTCCTGTGCTCACATTAGACAAAGACATCACAAACCTTTAAGTTGAAACAAATAGTATAAAAAAGTTACATAAGTAGTATAAGTATAGAAAACTAAAAATTACTAAACATTATGCACATGGTTCTGTGTAGGAACCTGACTAATTGCACTGGTGGGATGCTATTGAAGTCGGTGGTAGAGAATAATAATAATAATAATAATAATAGTAAGCAGGAGTGGTCTAGGGAATATTGGGATATACTTATACCTATATATAACTATACAGCCAGAGCAGAGCTGAGTAGTAGAGTGCTATTTTCCCTTTGGTGTTGTTGGTCCATTTCGGTGCCATTGTGGCTGTGGAGTGCAGTTCAGTTGTTGATGAGGGCCACAGAGCAGATGTGCAAATGTTCATCATTAGCTATTCATAATACCAGATTTGATTACTAGATGGTAGTAACATATGTACAGAAATGTGTCCAGAATATCCGCCAGCTCATGTACAATGATCAGATTGTGCCCAGCATGGCAGATGTACAGTGCTGTCCAGAGATTAAGAACAGAGCAGTAGCCAACAACAATGCATAGGGACATAGAGACAGTGCAGGCAACAAGGCTTCAGCACCCGCCTCATTGGCTGAGCCTGCAGCCATTGTAGCATGAAGCATTGTGTAGCCGGACGGCAGTCGCCACAACTGGACACTGAGGGCTCATTGGTACACCTCGAGGGGATGAGCCGGATCCTAAAGGTGTTTTTTAGCTGTATGGTAGTGCAGCAAATTCATCAACAGGAGGAAGCACATTATATACCAAAGCAATTTCTCAAGCTAAGCAGGGAGAAAGGATTACCCAGGAAAGCAAAGAGGAAGAAGTTTAGTTGGAATGTACTTTGGAATATGTTGTCACCAAACTCCACCTACTCCCCCACAGCTATGGTGACGGCAGGTACCTGGATCTGTCAACCACATGCACATGCACAGATGGTTGCATAAACAGTCCCAACTTTATCAGTTGTCTTTGTCTACTCAGGCCACCCAACTAGGTCTGTGTTTCTTCCCGCAAAAGACTATTACTGCTCCTGACGCTATGCCCAACAGGAAGTACAATTTACTGTTATAAAAGTGCTTGAACAACCCCATAAAATAGCAATACAAATAATCCTTGTTCACTCCAAGCTGGTTCATATAATGCAATAATTCAGATACACACACCAGTCTGAAACCTGATTTAGACTTTTGAATTACTGGAATTACTTTGTTACTTCTGAATTAAAATCAGCTTATTCTGTGATATTTTCAAGTCAAGGATCAAGTCTCAATGATACAAATGCATTTAAGGTTTCCATTAATATGGGTAAAATTTTAGTAATATTGCAAATATGGTAAAATGCAAATGTTTTTGTAATGTCCTTGATGATCAAATGTAACGCCAAGATTTTTGATAGCAGCACTCAAAATCACACAATTATTCAAATTTAGAGTTGTGTCCTCAAACAGATATTTTTGTCTAGCTGTTCCAGTAACCATCATCTCTGTTTTGTTGGCATTTAGGAGCAGGAAGTTCAGGGAAATTCAGCTAATGTTTGACTCGGATAAGTGCTACTTTAGGTTTAGGAACTGGGAGCAATCATTTGGTTTACAGAGTTGAGAGTAGCAAGGAAAGTTAATGCCAAATTTATGGATAATTTTGTGTGTGGTTTCAGTAAAATGATAAGATCTAAAACCTTGGTTCAGTGAAATTGTTGTTAGACAGGTAATTAATGAGTTGGTTGACTACAATCCTTTTGAATATTTTGGAAAAAACAAGAGGTTTGAAATCCGTCCATAGTTCTTAAGGATAAGCATCAGGTGCTGTCTAAGGTTCCCCAATGGACGTTTGCCAAGCAATATTCTTTGTTTTCTTGCATGCATACACACACACCTATCACACACATGCTCTCCCTCCCTCACACAGACACACACACACACACACACACACACACACACACACACACACACACACACACACACACACACTCCTCTCTCTCTCTCTCTCTCTCTCTCTCTCTCTCTCTCTCTCTCTCACTCACACACACGCTTTGATTCCATAATTAAAATACACTTCTGCACAGATTGTTGCTGATTGAAGAGTGCTTTGTTAGCTTTGTGCATTATATTGAGTTAATCTCTCTTCTTTCGAGGGGAGAGGCAACAGGGAAGGAGGTTTAGTTCCAGGCCTGGTGTGGTTTGGTAGGGGATCTACGCTACACATTAAGATGATCTCTGAGATTGGCACTTCAAGAGCCTGGCGACTTGTATGTTGTGACAGATGATCAGCACGAACACACTGTCTTGACTTACAAATTAAATGAAACAAAGAATTCCACCAGTTTTCAAAATAATGTAAAATTGTGTGAGGTTCCACCTCCTGCAAAATCCTTCAACAGCCCCTCCCTGGCATTTTTCATCCCAGGACTCACTCATTTTATTGAGTTTGTCAATAGTGTGCTGTGTTGAGATGCAGATTCTGAGCCTGGAAAGGTGATTAAAAAAAAACACGTTATTTTTGCTCTACAGTGATACATAATGAATGCATTGCGGACCAATGGTGCACATATCCTAATTGATCATGCTATGAACAGGATAACACCTGCCATTGCCACTGAGCATTTTGTGATGATGTTGGAGGGTCTATTCCCTATTTACATGGAAGAGTATGTGCTGACATGTTCCAACAATTTAAGTAATATAGGAGCCCTCTTCTTCCAGTTCTTTTAACACCTGGTTAACTAACAGCTGCTTCAATCATGGCACTTTCATGAGTAACTTTGGCAAGAGGTGTGCCCTGCCGTCCTGTAGGCAAAGTCCAATTTTTTCAAAAGGTCCCTTCAGTATCTTGGTCCTTACATATATTGGAGTGCTGACACTACCCTAAAGGCAAATGAAATATAGTATACGCCTGTTTGAACAGTGTCTTTGAATTCACACAACAATACTTAGCTACAGATATGAACTTGAATTCTATCATTCACCTACTGTTCAAGTTGTCCTAATCATCATCTGTGCTACACCAGTGCCTTATATTGGTCACTAGGCCAAAGAAAGCATGATGTGTGACTTGTGAACAACATGCCTACATTATTAAGGAGTTTACATATTATAATAATACCTTGACCAACCTTGACCACCTTGGAAATTGGTTAAGGGATTGTTGATTTTATGCTGTCCTGCTGTTGAGAGACAAGACTTGTGGAACTGGCCACCCTGTCTGCCGCTTTAGATGTATACAATTGCAAAAGGTATTTTTGCAAAGAAAATACGTCTTCATCTTGGGGTCTCACTTCTGATTTCCTTTTTGTCTGCTTTTAAGTAGTTGACAAGGTACATCAAAGATGGGACTTGCCTAATAAGATGCCTTTTTGAACATCCTCTGCACTCGTTTTATATCGCAACAGCAGATACTGATAGCTACCACCCATTCCTTGGGTAAGCCGTCGTCATAAGAGACAGGTCCTGTCAGCTAAGGCATAGTCTGGCCTCAAACATGCCCTACCAATAAGGTCATGTTTATTTTTCTTAGAAGAGTGTCGCTCCTGGCAGCATCGACAAATCTCCAGCTGAACTCCCTCATTCAGGTCCATGCTTCCTCCCGCTCACTATGCTCTGCCAAGGAGCGGCGCCTGGTGCTGCCACCACAACAAGGCCCTAAGTCTCTAGCCAGACTCTTCTCTTCTGTGGTTCCTCGGTGGTGGAACGAGTTACCAAACTCCATTTGATCCGCAGAGTCCCTCTCAATCTTTAAGAAAAGGCTCTTTAGCGATCACCTTCTCACCTGATGGACTGTGTAATTGCTAAAAAAAAATTTATAAAATCTTTATCTGCCTCTATGCACTGCCTCTATGCACTGCCTCGTGGCACCTATGTCCTGTCGGACTAGAACTTAGCTTTATGGCACTTACTATCGTTGTTCTCTCCTGACTAGATCCTTGCTTGTGTACGTCGCTTTGGATAAAAGTGTCTGCCAAATGGGAAATTGTAATTGTAACTTTAGAGGGAGTTTTTTGAGTTGTGAGAGTCGCCATTTTGGCTAACTCATTGCACTATACTCCGGACAATGTTGAGATGCGCATCACCAATGCCCCTCCAACCAAATACCCTACATTGACATGATCCATGCTAGCTGGTGAGAAGTCTCTGCCCCTCTGTAACTGGCAGACGAAACAGAGTGAAAGAAAGACTGGGACGGGGCCTAGGATAGAACAGACAGGCGATTTGCGTTCCAATGGACTGTTTTCTCACATAACATAACCAACTAGGGCAGACTCATTCCACAAAACACAACAATTCCACAAATAAAAAAAAGTATAAACGAGGCAGCTGTGTTTCTGTGTGTGTCTGTTTCCATCAAAAGCACAGACTGGTTGGCTCTGTTCACTGCTTTCCTCCCCATTCAAGTGAATGAGGGAAAAAATTTGCAATAAAACTTAAATATCTCAAAACAATGCTACGGACCACTTAGAAGAGAAATGGCAACCTGCTCCACCATGAGCTGGATTTTTTGACGTATAATATGTCTATGTAGAGTCAAAACTGTAGGGTTAAAATATGTGTGGAATAAATATGAGTAACAATAGTAGTGTTAGTAGTGTCCCTTCTGTACCCCCACTCTCTGTCGGCAGCCGGTGTTCTACCGTATTTGGTGACCCATCAGATTCTGTGACCTGCAGTGTTGGTTAGGTTGGTTAGGTTTAGGCATGAGGAGTGAGATGGTTGGGGTTAGGGTAAGAATATCAGGGCAGGTCACAGAATCTGATGGGTCACCAAATTCAGTGTAACACCGGTCGAGCCGCGGGGCTACCGGGAGCTCTGGGTCTCGCCCTGCCCTCCCTCTCCCTCTTAGCTCTTTTAGCCTCTTCTGTTATAGGCTTCTTGTTTTGTTTTGTTGCAGAGGGTCCAGCAGTTACCCTCCTGTCTTCCATGTTACCACTATCTGCCATATTGATTAGCTTCATGCTGTTCAATCTAAACAACTAGTCTGCATTCAAACTGCATCCGTTTTCTTCCTGGTTTGGTTTGACTTTCTGCCGTAAGTCAGTGCGGCACTTCGTGCCAGTTCGTACCCCCGGACACAGACTGAAAGCAACACATAAACCAATTTTCTCTGCGATGGTCTAATTTTTCTACTGACAAACTTTTATGGTATCAAAATGAATTGGAGGATGATATAATCAGATACAAATTCTACACATAGGGGCTTTAACCATGACCAAAGCCTTTCCCCAACCTTAACCAGGTTGTTTTAGTTGCCTAACCTTAACCTCAATCCAAACCTTAACCAAAGTTGTTTTAGTTGCCTAAACGTAACTATAACCTTAACCACAGTTGTTTTAGTTGCCTAAACTGTCTGATTACCATTCAGTGGTGCATCAGAAGCTCTGGCAGGGAACTCTAAGGTCTAATTTATTAAGGTTCTTTTCTAGACCGGACCTCGCGGACCCGGAATCGCGACCCGCCCACTCTTCAGATTTAGTCCAGCGATTCAGAGTCTGGTAATGCTCTATTCAAAGGCGATTTCTCGATTGGAAAAACGATCGGGCCAATCAGTGCCTTTGTGCTGACTCGCTGATTAGGTGTAGGCCTCTAGACTGCCCGGAGTTTTGGTTATATAGTCTTGGCAACCACACAATGGTCACTCTCCTGATAATTTGGACTTTCTATATTGCCTCTCATGAATGGACCTCCTCTGCCTCACGAGACTAGTAGTACGTTTGATGCCTTGATCACCATGGTCATCATCAAGGTTTTTAAGGACTGTCCTCTAGACACTGGATTTGGTGACACCGTCCTAGGACTGTCCTCTAGACACTGGATTTGGTGACACCGTCCTTTAGTCTAATCTTGGCCCACTGCTGCACCACCTTCTTTAATCCTTTACACTCATTTGCTGCCATTTCATGTTTAGATGGAGGTTTTACTCTCCATTGGTGCACTGATAATCAGGTTTCCAGCGCGTAAAGCCTTCAGATCGCCTTTATGCCATAATAGCATTGTGGGCTAGTGGGCATGTGTTTCCTGTTTGCTCATGAATTTTTTTAGAAGGGAATTTCCTCGCAGTTCCTGTTCATATGAAAGATTAGGTCAAGATTGACTGGAAATATATATGGGAGTGTCACTGCATGCTATCACCTCTTGTATCTGATGGTGCTGAAGGCAGTGGTGCTATAACATACAGTTCACTTAGGCTTCAGCCACACATCGTCAGAGCCTACATTTGCCACAGGGATTTCAACAATACTCTGGTGAACAGAAAGCAGAGCCTTAGACACAAAAACACCTACGGGAAGAGGACTCCCAGTTGTACGGGGTTCAAGTAGTACTGAGGGGAGGGTGGCTCTGGCGGTGCAGGGACAGGAAGTGCGAATCCGCTTCAAGGAACCGGCACGGACACTGAGCTGATTCATGGAGGAGGCCGACCTCTCCAGACCGGGTGTGGATGGCGTACAAGGGAATGAGTAATTAGTGATTTCTGGTGATGAGTCTATATGAGCCTATATGATTTGAAATAAAACTGATCATTGAAATAGTCTGTCTAGTTATCTTTGAGCACAAGGTACTAAAATAGGCTGCAAAAAGGGGCTTGGAAGGCAAAATGTGATTGTTCAGCATTTAGCTTACACAGAATTCATTAGTAGCTTTTAGTAATTGGTTTTAGAATTTTTTTTTTAATATCACAAAAGAGGTGAAATTTCCCCCTCTGGCTAACAAATCTTATTTTAGATGTTTTATGCAGGCTACATCTCAGGTTCAATCACAAGTTCAATGAAACAGTTGTTGATCCTCCAATGCACGTCTTTATTTTTGCATACGTAATTAGCCTATACTCATCATTTTCAGTGATTCAGTGATTGTTGAGGGACCAGGACACAGGACAGAGATGTGAGATGTCCCATACCCTGCATCAGAGCATGGTTAGCCTCCCTCTGTGATTCAACAAGAGCAGAAAAGGACCTAGTCATGGTGGCAAGGTCTCCTGCAAGTTGCTACCTTTACAGTCCTTGCTTTTGGAGGTGAAGACATAGGTCTGTTTGGAGATGAAGGTGATGATCTCTGTTGTTGAGGACTGGAATCTTGAGCTGACTCAAGAATCACTGTAAAGATAACAAAGACCAAGATAGAGAGTGTATGCTGAGACCATGCCCAAAATTAGGTTAGGTAATGACGTGCTGCTAAGACTGAAACAAAAATTCAGCCTTTAATGGCTACATGTTACAGACTGGCAGTGAGGTGAGCACAGACCTTTCAAAATGCATGAAGAGGCATTGAGAAGACACTGAGAAGCGATGTGTGTGTTCATGTATACACAATGCATTAGGCCAAATTGAAAAGAGAGTGGCGTTGAGGCTGGTCTATTAGCTGAAAACACACACACACATACACACACACACACACACACACACACACACACACACAGACACACGCACACACACCATTGTTGATTGTGAATGACCAGTGTTAAGTGACAGACAATTGATAGTTATGTGGGCTTAAATGGTGTTGACTACCCAGGCTAGGTCTCTGACTTTTGGGATTACTATCTGAACACATTGCTGGGAGTTAATTAGCCGTAGAGGGTTGCTCTACCTCCATTTGGTAATAATTGACTTGATCGGCATCTGTTGAGAGAAGGAACAGATAAGCCTGTCAAGAGCAGCCTGATGTTGTAACACACAATCTAAACCACCTGAAGCTCATACCTTTAGAAGACTCATCCAAAATGTTAAGTCTGTTGATCTCCTACACTGCGTCTGGGGAGCCACCACCAGGAATTGGTGATAGCTTGTTATTAAAAGCCACTTTGTGTTTTCCTTGGCTTTTTTAAATCTTGCCATCTGTTTTACCTCATCCACTATGCTTTTGTTGCCTTTCATTGCATTTATTTTTGGTGTTTTTGTCAGACCACATCCCTTTATGAAATGGAGACATTGCGAGCTTGTAGAAACTTGTCAACCTTTTTTGCCTCATCCACAAGCACTTCTAATTAATTTTGTGAGAACTTTCTTCCTCACAGGTGATGCCATTTTTCTGAAAGTGGCTAGGCGCAATCCCAAGATTTAAAGTCACTCAACTGCATTTTGAGAGCATCTTGCTTCCTTGATGTATTTCCTGTTGAGCGAGGATACTGGGGCAGGACATAACACGGGGAGGGATCATGGTGAAATCTGTGATGGTTTTGCTGGTTGAAATGTTTATGTATGCCTCCCGGTACACCATTAAGTAACCACTAAAGATTTTCTGTTTTCCAGTAAGTAAAAGTAATAAGATTTTGATATAAAAATTTTGTCATCCAGTTGATAGTAAATCACTTGCTACACTGGAAACTGTTGCGCTGGTTATTTTTTTTCCAGGCACTACTGATTTGCATGTGTCTGTAAATTTAAGTGTTAGTGTTAATTTATGCGTTTTGCAAAATGTGCAGCATTAGCGGCATCAACAGCAATATGATGCAATTGCAGCCTCTGCGACCATGTGTGTGGGGTCCATTCAGTGTCTGAGCAGAGTCACACACCTCCAAAATCACATTGTGATGATTGGCTGGCTAGCACTATCTGGAATTGCATAGTTGTTCATCGCTATGGTTACAGTATACACACTGAGTTCTTTGAGACGATTGGATTGCATTAATTGCCTTAAATAAAGTATGATCCAGCTATATAGTGCACTAGCTGGAATAGCATCCGCTGAATGCTACACTCTGTTGGCTATGTTTACATTTTGGTGGAGCCTAAGATAAGATAAGATAAGATAACATTTTATTAATCCCCGTGGGGAAATTCAGGTGCCACAGCAGAAACTGGCAGAACAGTGCCTGTTGACAGAAGAAATAACTGGTCAACAGGATTTGTCTCCAATTCCCATGACTTCTTCCTCATTGCTTTATAGTGACATCGCCAAACTACAGAAACAGACAGAGAAACAGGAATGTCATCAAGACAAGTTAACTTTGCTATTTTTTCATTCTCAAATGTCAAAATAGCTATCTTATTAAAATTAGAAACATGTTGCTAGCACTGAAAATGAATGTTGCATGGAACAAAGCAAAATCATTACAAAAGAGGAAGCTAGTGCTGCACCAAAGACGTCACCAGGAAGAGGCAGCAAGACATGCCAAAGCAGTCTCTCAAGCTGGGCAGGGACAATGAACCAAATGGTAGATGAGTCATATGAGAGGAAGAAGCTTAGATACACTGAGCTGGGGCTGGAAAGTCAGAGTTTGCTCTGTGGAAGTTTGGTGCCACAAATTTTCAGCCACATCCACTACTGGTTTACTCAGGGAGGTAGGGATTCATGATCAGGAAATACCAGGCACAACTCAAAAATGTTCAAATGTCAAATGAATATATACAGTATATATAGCAATATACAGTAATAATAATAATATATCTAGTCAAATATGATTGCAAGGTCCAACAGATACTGAAAGCATCCTAACCATAATTCTTCATTTAAACCCTATAGGGTGTTCAGTTTGCAGGTTGTGTATCCGGAAGGCCTCTTTGCAGAAGCACTCTATCTCGACCACCTCCCTGTTTCAAAGGCTTCATCAATTCTGTACCTTGAAACCTTAAGGAACAAATCTCATGTCCTCCAGATTTAAAATGTCTTGCCGCTGATTTCACATATTTACTTTTATCATAGCATTACAATTCATACAGTTATTGTATGGGAGACTAGACAAGAAATATTGATGATCCACTTGACAATCTGTTCTTACCAAACTGTCCCTCAGATTTCGGGCACATTTACATTTACATTACTGGAGGATTTGAGATTTTTAGAGAAAAGGGATCAAAGTCATCAATCATCTCTTAAACAGGAAAAAGGCTTCCTCAGCTGTTCCTTTCCAATTTGTTGATGAAGGTAGAATGTACACAGATCCATTTTATATCTCTTGCGCTTTTAATAGATATTTTGTTAATATTGGTTCAGTCCTGTCAGAGATCAATCATGTTGATGGCTCTCCATCTCACTGTCTGAAAGATGGCTATCCTGATCAGAGTTTGATTCTCCAACAGAGAAGGAAGTCACATCACATCTAAATTGAGGAATTCAGCAGCACCAGGTCATGATGAGGTCAGATCATCTTTGGTAATAGAAATCAGTTCCTCAATTGTCAGGCCCCTAACCCTCAAATTTGTCAGGTCTCTTGAAACAGGAATAATCCGTACTGACCTTAAAATTTCTAAAGTAGTTCCCCTTTAAATCTGGGGATCCAAGATCATTCAATAATTATCGCCCCATCTCTGTCCTTCCATGTCAAGATCTTTGAAAGATTAGTGAACAATAGAATGCTGAAGGATCTGCAGGAGCAAAACCAAATCCTGTATGAACATCAGTATGGATTCAGAAAAAAATCATTCCCACAGATATGACCTTATGTCCTTGAACTGGTTGATAATGAATGAATATGCTTCAGGAATATTTCTAGATTTATAAAAAGCTTTATATACTGTTGATTGTAATATTTTACACTTTAAAAGATCTCATTATGGATTCAATGGACCCATTTACAAATCCCTGTGCAATTATATTCATGATCGTCAAAAACGTATGAACATAAATGGATGGACTTCAGATAGGGCACAGTAACATGTGGTGTCCTGCATGGGTCTGTTGTAGGGCCCCTTCTATTCCTCATATAATTTATATCAATGACCTGGCTGCTGCATCCTCATTCATGTTCCCTGTACTTTTCGCCGACAATACCAACTTGTTTCTTTCAAATAAAAATTTCTCTACACTCATAGCTGACGCAAACAGTGGTGTAAAATAAATTTCCAAATGGTTCAAAATGGTTCTAAGTAAGCTAATATTCACAACAAAAAACAAAAGATATTGTAAATTCAGTCTTTTCATTGGAAATAATTCAATCACCCAGGTTTCATCTATAGGATTCCTCGGGGTCTTCATTGACGAAACCATGAGCTGGAACAACCATATTCACCTTGCAATAAAATTACAAAATCTCTTGGTATTATCAGCAAAAGAAGTGGTTTGGTTTACTAACTCTGTTACAGCGTGGTTAACCCATATTGCACATATTGTAATATTGCTTGGGCTTCCACTTATTCTACTAACCTTATTAAGATCCGTACCTTGCAAAAAAATTACTTGCCACCTTCAGCAACCAGACTGAACACACAGCCCCTCTTTTCAGTAAATGAAATATCCTTTCCATCTTTGACTTAAATCTAATGCGTATTTTTTATCTACAATTGTATGTATCAGCCTGCTTCCCATGCCTACAAAATGTTCTTCTGTGAAATTCTATGGGACGTAATTACAACACAAGATGGTCATCATTTGCACATTCCACATTTTTGAACTACTTGCTATCAATTCTCTATTAGGTACAGGAGATGTTGATTGTGGAACACATGCTACAATATTGTTTTAATTAATTAATTCACTCTACTTCCCTCAACAACTTCAAATATAGGCTTAGGATCTGTCTGATGAACCATACTGTTACTTGAATTGTGCACTTTTGTCTACTATCTCGCTCTCTCTCTCTCTCTCTCTCTCTCTGTTGTTTCACACTCCTTGCTGATATACGCGCGCGCACACACACACACACACACACACACACACACACACACACACACACACACACACACACACACACACATCACTAATGAGTTATTATGTAGTCAACACACTGATTAATTTAATTTATTTAATTCATTTTATAATTTGATTTTGTTTTACTTTGTTTATTTTATTGATGTGAAGTGCTTTATTATTGCTTTCTTTTGTCTGTCTTGTTTAGGTGAGACGCCCTCACAAGCCACTAGTGTTTTTTTGTTTTATCTCTTATTTTTTCACTTGTGTGTTCTGTTTTGTAGAACGAACATTTTTTTTTTGTTGTTGAATAAAGTTAAAAAATATAACACAAAGCCTCTAATCCCTCATGATGAGGCATGGTAGTGTACAAGCTTGCAGCATCCAGAGTATATAAGAAGTCTTTATCCTGAATATCTTTGATAGCACTGATTTTAATTAAGGAATCAATGATGTCTCTTAAATAAGAAGGCAACCCAAACTTTTTAATATGGCTATCAATCTACCGGGAAATTGGCTTCGTAACACACTGAATACCAGCCACTAGCCTATTTTGCGCCTGGGGACAGGTTCAATGTGTCACTTAGGAATTTTTGGCAATGTATGAAAAAATCAGACATACAAGATGTTCTTGGACCATGTACCTAGATTGCTTTGTGTGACCTACCAACTTTGTGCTTTTGTATCTGTGTATTCCGATTGGAGGTTTAGGTGGACCTGTGAATATTGTATGGCAAATATATATTCTCGGGTTCATATATTGTGTGGTAACTGAGAAGGTTGGATATTCAATGCAAGACAGACAATATGTAGATCTGGGTAAATTGCCATATTCACATTGCAGAGATGTCATATGTCTATAGGCTGAGGGCTGAAATGCTTTCTTCTGTTGCTACTGCTGTGTTTTATAAGCCTCTGTGTAGGTGTAGGGCAGTGTAGGTGAGAATAGTTTTAAATAGTGTTGAGAGAGGGTGTGGAGGCGTGTGGTTTCTTCTGGAGGAAACACCAACTCAGTGTCCTGGGATATAATCCAGTGGATGCTGTTGGTGGAGAGGGTGATATTGTACAGAAAAAAATACTACAGGTATGGATTGAGTTGGGAAGGGAATGAGTCCTTAATGTGGACATCCTGGGCAACCAAGGCTCTCAGCGGACAATCCCTGCCATATAAAAAGAACCTCAAAATATGACTCATTGTTTTGCAGATGTAAACAGACAAACTTCAAAGCCCCCAAAGCTTTTTGCGAAGTGTGTAAAACTATATTTTGTTGACATGAACCATAATATAGGAAAGTGTATGTGCAGGATATACACTTATTGCATTTTATAATATTGAACTACATCTCAACACACAACTGAGTCTAGCAAATACCCAAAAAGGAATGTGTATTCTTTACACTTTGGAGGAATGAGGAACTAAACACGAAACCTGATAAATGACTAATATTAGCATCCATTTGATAAAAGAAATGGTTCTGCTATGCTGAAAACAAATAGCTTATCATACTAGCCTGTGGTTTTCTCTTAAAATCTGATTGGTGTGGGCTATAGGAGGCAGGTGGTCCCTGTCAAATACATGCTGTACTCTTTGCTTGTCCCACAGTCCTGAGCAGAGAAGTAAAAGGTCTGATGAGAAAACAGCTGATGATGGACCCACTCAAGTTTGCATTGCTTCTCTTCATTGGTCTCCAGAGCTCAGGTAAGACATGGAAATTGTTTAATGACACATCTTTATGTTGCTCGTTTAGTTGCTATTATTCACTTTGCTGTAATGAGAGGATGAAACTTACTGTGCAGCTATTTTCTCTTGTGCACAGTGACATAATCATATAATGGGATAAGTTACAATGATGATTATCCATATTAATTTTCCTCCGCAGCTTCGACAACGGTTTTTAATGTTGAGGGTTTGCAAAAGGTTCCGGATGCTCTGAGTGCAGTAAGTGATTCATTTTTTTTAATTTTTTTTTTGAAACCAAACTGTGTTTTCCCTACAAAACATAAACAGAAAAAAGGATTACAATGGATATTTACACTGCAACATACTGTATGTTGTATACCCATCAAGAACTCAAGAAGAGAGGTATACAGTAAGACAGAAACGATAGTGTTACAGTTATTATCATGATTATTATCAAGATAGCCATCATGACAAACCATAACAACAAATGTTATTACAAGAAACAAATTCATATAAAGCAACTATAGAAACTGTAAACAATATTAGCACCTGAAAGCAAACTAAAGATTAAGTCTAAGCTATCTGACAAATGTAAAGAAAAAGGTGTAAAAAAGTGTTAACATATTAATTACAGAGGGAACTGAGGGCTGATTTGAATTTCTTCAAAATCAGGAAGAAACCTCACCACGCGTGACACCCTAATAAAGTTTAAAATAAAAACTACCCCAAGATTTCACTTCTGTTTTTCTGATGTTTCAGTTTTGACTCTAGTAGAACTGATACAGTCATAAATAAGAGTTTATTCATTATGAAATAAACTCTGGATGTACATTAAACAAATTTTTTTCCCACACAAATGATTCAGGTGACCTACATACATGCACATCATGCGTGTATAACATCAGCTTAGAGTAGACATCTGGTATATGTATGTGTTAATTTTTTATCTTAAATCAGTTTAAGCCAATATATTAATTTTAATTTCAGCATGTTGCTTGAACCTTATTCTCTCTTCTATCCAGACTGGGGATATCTGCCAGGACTGCACCAAAATATTTGAACTCCTCGCTGACCTGCTTTCCAATGCAGACCTCCAGGTGAGCACAACAGTCAACTGAGCAGCAAACAAAACATTAATTACTGTTTGCCTCTTGATATTATTTGTGCATGACCACATTTGCTCTTCAAGATTACCATTCACACTGCTTTATATGAAGATCTTGTTAAGATCTGTGCTTCACTTTCAATTCCTGAAAATATTCTCAGCTGCACTTCTGTCAGTTGAAACACATGCTTATAGAGATGCAGATGCATGGGTGTAATCACAGACTTGCACACACACACCCACACACACCCACACACACACACACACACACACACGAGGGTTATGTCTGTTTTTGGTTGTGTGCTAAACCACTTCCTACTTTCTCTCTTGTACAAAAGCTGAAATGAAATTTCACAGGCTGTTTCTGGCCTCAAAGATCCTCTTTCCTCTGAGCCTGAGTTAACACCTGAGATATTAAAAAAATACTTGAATTTCTCCATTTCTATAACCTTAATTGGTTACTTTCAAAAATACATCATTCATTTCACCACTCAGCTGGAGGACTGTTTCGGTGAAGACTGGGTAACTGGGACCAGCGATGTAGCGTATAATAACAAAAGCGGGAAAACTATGACCTCCAGTTGGTGATTATCATAAGGAGAATATCCAACAGCACAAACAAATATCAATTAAACTTTCACAAAAGCATTAATTTATGCTTTTTTTCCCCATGAAAAGACAATGTGTACTATGAATTTAGGTAATGAAGATTTATATCAGCCTAAATAAACTCTATTCTGCAAATAAAAAGATAAGTAATTTGTATCTGGTTGGAACTCCCTGGAATAATTGTTGTGCCTGCAGCATGACAAGAAAACTAGTCTGCTTTAATGAGCCTCGGTCTGAGGTTAACGCTAAATATCTAAAATTGATCCCCAAGCTGAAAAGGTTTAAGAACCCCTGCTCTAGATGACAAAACCCAAAACCTGCACCCCTCTATTCCAGAGAAAGATGATGGATGGCCTTGAGAGTCTGTGCAGCCACCTGCCTGGGCCGACCGCCAAAATGTGCAAAGACGAGGTGGAGAAGATGTTTCCGCTGGCCATCACCTTCCTGACTTCAGCTCTTGTAAGTTGGAGTGATTTTCTTCTGGGCTGGGATTCCCAAAACAATATAAGGAGTAAAATAATCTGTGTTCCTTGTTCTCTGCACTTCCTGTGTGTTTACAACCCTTCTGAGAAGTCTGTCATAAAAAAAAGATAAATGGCCCTGTTGGTTCAATCTCCTTCTCTATAGAAACCAGGCCAGGTCTGCACCATCCTCGGGCTTTGTGGCTCCCACTCATTTGACAAGCAGGAGGAACAGATGATCCGATACGTCCAGGAGCAACTTAAGGCCGCTATGGTAGTTCAAGAGGTCAGTTAAGTAGCAGCTGTAAAGAAGAAATAAAACAGAAAAGGACAATATCATATGTGGCATGGCCCCAACTTTCTCCTGCTTTTTTATCTATGTTTTGAATTCAGATAAAATCTTCTGCTGTTGTCTGTCTCTGATCTGTATTTTGTTTCACAATACGTCTATCTCTTCGCCTCTGCCCCCGACTCCCACTGCTGCTCGTCCCTGTCAAGCAGGTGCAACCCACATCACAATGTACCTTCTGCATATTTCTCATCAAGACACTGGAGAGCATGCTCCCAAAAGAGAGGACAGAAGTGAGTCATACTTGTACAATGAAGACACACGCAAACAAACAGTGTCTCTTTGTCCCTTTGCACACCCACACAGACACAAACACATAATTGCCACCAGACGGTATTGCCTGTTTGTCACAGACTTGCACGCTCACTGTCACTTTACATCCTGCTGTTTTGCAGAGTGCTGTGATTGGGCTGCTGGAGGAGATCTGTGCCATTTTGCCCTCCTCCTACCGACAGGAGTGTGAGACCCTGATTGACAAGTTTGGTAAGACGCTGCTGGACCAGCTCCTGAGCTACGCCACCCCCAAGACCATCTGTACCCTCATCCACATGTGTAAGGGGCAGGAAGCGGCAATCATGGGTGAGTCAGCTCGGCTGCTTCCCCCCGCTTTCAGATTCTATCAGTCAAAAGTTTAAACACACCACATTTTACGTTATTTTTACTATTTTCCACATTTTAGAATAATAGTGCAGACATCAAAACTATGAAATACCACAAATGGAATTATGCAGTGGCCAAAAAAGTGTTAAACAAATCAAAACTATCTTGTATTTTAGATTCTTTAAAGTAGCTGCCTTGATGGAAAGGCAAAGGCTTTGGAAAGAAATTCATATATCAACTTTACTATTTATATTATATTATGTCTTAAAAAAAACTAATTTCAAGCATTTAAGCATAAGCCTTTAGATCAAAATGGCTTTAAGAAAATGAAAAACAAAGTACATTCAATCAGGTGCATTTAAGAGTCTGTTACAAATAAGCATGAAAGGAACCCCACACATAGTATTGGCACTGTTTCATTCAAACAGCTTTCTCTTTATTTCTTTCTCAGACAAAGCTCTGCAGGACCCTTGCACTTTGACAAACTACAGGTGCAGAGACTTCAAGACGGCCCTCAGGTGCAGGGTAAGCAACAGCAATTTGGTTGTGAAATTGCGTTAAGCTTTAAGAAGTAGCTCAGTAGCAATGGAATTTTTTTACCTATGCTGACTATGTTCTATGCAGACTGTGTCCTACTGTCAGAGATTTGCCTGGAAGGCGCTGCCTGCTTTGAAACTTTAAGGTAGGTGGAATTTGTATGATAGGATTGTGACAAATTAAATCACTGAAATAAATAAAAATGTATATAAAATCATTTGTTTCCTGAAACTCCTCTTTTTAAGGTGGGAATGGAAAGCCTCAGTGCCCCCGGGGATGACCCAGGACTTTCAACATCCGACTGCAAATATTATTCGAGCTGCTCAACATCAGCGGCATTCTGTCCGATAGCATTTCTTTCACGCTTGAGTTGGTGCTGATTTGATATCAACCTGTCTTTTGTGATTTTGCTTTTGTATACACAGTCTGCCAAGACTGAAGAAAACCAAGAGTTACCTTGAATATATATAATGGGCAAGCATATAATCTTAAATTCAGCTGCAAAAGGAATGCTAAAAAATATATATATATATATGAAATCTTTGCCTGTAGGCCTAAAACAATGTCTTGGTGAACATATCTCTGACAAAACAAGTTGTGTTTAAATGATTCTTTTGTACTCTTGGTCAGATGTAAATGTTTTACTTATTGTGATTATGTAACCTAATTTCATTTCCTTGCTTAAATGTGTAGCCATTGCAGAATTATTAAATTGCATCACAATAAGGTTTATATTTCATGTAGAAATAGTTTCCTGACATCATCAGATTTAAGGACATCAGCTGTAACATAACCCTTCATGCGTGCACACCCACCTTGAGTATTTTGACGCCAAAATCTCATAACTATTGAAGAGGTCATATGACAAGTACATCTCTAGTAGGAGACAGTATCAAATGACAGAAGCTTGTGTCTGGCAAATGTACTGAGTCAGTGGAGGACTTATCCTTTATTTGACCAGGAAAGTCAATTAAGAACAAATTCTTGTTTACAGTGTCAGCCTGGAAAGAGACAAAATGTCTCTTAGGTACGATGGGCCATACTTTATTTTAAAAGACCAAAATAAAGTAATAATAATAACTAGAAAATTGAGCCGTCCGAGCACACCTTGAAAAGAGAAAAATAATTCACAGAATACATTTTGTGAATATTTAAATAAAAATGTATCAAGTAGCCAAAGTCTAATAACATACAATCTGATTACAGATTCAGGAAATGATTTCCCATGACAACCTACTTTATTCCAAACAAGTTGCTGTTGGACAAACTGAATACATTTAACTTATGCATGAAATTGGGAGGAAAAACCATATTAACTGTGTTTTGAACCACTGACATTGTTATTGTTACGCAATGTGTCTAACCATTATAGGCTACTGGACAGAAAAAAATAAGGAAAGAGATTTTTGAAAGCGTGACTTTGGTGTGGAAATTCTGGCCTTTGAAAGAAGGGTGATGTAAATAATTTTCTAGTCATTCACAATGGATTAACCTTCTATTGTTCTTGGCATGGTTGACGTGGTTGACATGGTTAACATGGATGACTTCAGAAAAGACGGGCTGGGCTGATGCTTGAGAGGCAGATGCTTTCCTTGTTGAGTCAGACATGCTCGACAGCTTCCGCGAGAACAAAAAAATTAAAGGAAGAAACATTGTGATTCTGCAGCCTATGGGTGAAAGGTCTTAAAACTCTAATCGGGTTCCCCATCAATCAATTTCATCGTGGCTTTATAAACATCATCTTGAGAGTATTGACACAGTTATTGATTAGTTTAATGAAGACTGGTCAATCTATATTGAACATTTGACAGTGTGAAATCATCAGGTCAATTGCAGCTGTACATTTTGATCTACCATGCGCTCAATTTTTAAGATATAACAATTTTTTTGTCTGTTTAGTAATGAAGGTATGACGGTTTCAAAAATGGACTTCAGAATCAGCGTTGGTACCAGTGCTTTTAGATTTATTTTATCTCACTTCAGCTGACATGTCCTGAAAATTGCAGGTCTCTAAGCCGAAGTGTTGAGATTTTCTACTGTATTTTCCATTTTGAGTTTGAAAGGCAATTATAGCGCCACCTTTTGACCAATCACACTCATATTCAATTAATTTGTGTTGAGTTGCATCTGTTGGATGCATGATGATTTTCAGAGCACTAGCTTTAACAAGCTCAGAGGAAACTACTGTGGCGCCCCCTTTTGACCGTTTTTAATGAAACTTTATATGGGTTAAACCACTTAGGTTAACATGTCTACCGAGTTGCCATAGAGTTCTGGCCAATTTTGTTGTTGGTCACAAATATTTGCAAATTAATCTGTTAATAGCAGCCAAACGGTTCATGTGATTGGGCTGGTTTATAGTAGTTTGTGTATCTCAGTCCCCTGAAGCTGTCTACTGATTTTGGCACAAATAGGACAAAAACTGAAAAAGCTTTGTGGAAAAACTGTTTTACATAAAATACAAAATCATGGAAAATCAAGATGGCTGACATGGGTTGTCCCAATGGCAAAGTTTTAGATCAATTGGACATTGGGCATCAATTGAACTTGTGGTATGAGAGTTACAAACCAACAGACAAATATATGTGCGTTATAGTGCCAACATGGGCTACCTTGCCTGAGTAGTGGGAGGCCTTAGGAGCCCACCTGCTAAACAGAAACAGAGAGAGAGAGACTTCTTGAATTCTGCCTCTGTCTACAATGTATTGAGTTCTAGATTATAGATGAAATCAGCTACTTCTGGCTTCATGGTCATTTCTGCTATGCAATTCTTTTTCATCTGTGCATTGCCACATTGGTTGTTTCAAGAGCCCAAGTATAAAAATGATCACTTAAACAGTTGTACTAATTAGTTATTGAGGCCTATACCATGATGTGGGGGGAAAAAAACAGGTCAAATCCAGAATGTGACCTGAAAAATAGAATTACTTCGCTCTAACACTCCTTTATGCAGCTACAACCCTAACTCTGACATAAAGTACATGTATGGGCAAATAAAAACAAGAAATCCGAACTTGATGAGGCTTGAATACCAAGCACAAAGCATTGTTGAAGAGCTCTATGACAATTTAACTACTGTGTACGCTTCATCATGAAGGGTTTAAAAAGAAAAGACGAACAAATCTATAGACAACGCATGTGATGTAATTATTCAATAGGACACATTTAAAACTTTGGGGTAGAATCTTTATTCAAATACTGACCATGTAGGACAGTAATTCAACTTCTGAGTTGTGGCCGGGGGAGTTCAGGAGTTTGAAGGAAGTCATACAGCTACTGTAGTTCACAGGTGAGGTAAGTAGGGAAGGAGGCAGGTGAAGGCAGGGGATACGGGAAGGGCAGAAAATTAGAAAAGGCACTTTTACACTTTCAGTAACTGGACTGACAGACCCACTTGTCATGTTTTCTAAATTATTGAGCATAGAGAAAATAAATTGAACTACTCCTCAAAGGCCCACAAGAGAGCATGTAAACAGGCTGGTTTCTCTGTACAACACCAGCCAAACATTTGCCCCCATCTGTGGGCAAGCTGGAAGATTCAAACTTATTTTAAAAAATATCTTTTGGGAGGCCCAGTCATGTCACCAGATCATCACCCAAACATGAATACATCTAGGATGCTCTCAGCACCACTCTGTGGCTGCAACCTGAAGTTTTTCTGTATTACACTCTAAGAGCCACAAGGCAATGCCAAGAGAGGCAAACTATAAAAAGGAGGGTTATCACTGTTATCCGAGTAAAAAAAACATTTCTCTCCATTCAGTTAAATATTGTATGGGGATTTGGCGCCACCTGGCTACGTGATGTGGACAATTCGTTAAGACACACCAGCTGTGCACAGTCCATATAAGGGCCAAACTTGCGTAGAAAACCTTGACTGTAACGAGTCTCAGAGCAACCTCAAACTGGAGAGATAGTCTCTTCTGGCAGCAAGCAATGGCTACTTCGTAATCTTCTCCACCGCATCAAGACCATCTCTCCACCCAGTTACATAATCCATGTATGCAGGACTCTAAGGCACTGAGCAAAGAGACTGTGCAGGTCCAGAAGCAAGACAACCATGCATGCCGGTAAACTATAGACAATGACGGCAGGGCACTAGAGCCCATGGCAAATGAGCTGTATAAAATATGCACTGTTTACACACCCATTGGCTGACAGACACCGTGTCTCGTTTGCCCAAGCCTGGGGCCGGACGCTTCAGGCCCCGACGGCTCAGCCAGACACTCAGACAAGCTTGGAAGGAGTGGAAAGGTTGCTCAAATCAGCCCAAAGATGCTAGGCTGATAGGCAACATTGTCTAGATGTTCCAACTGAGGCTTCTGCGCGCACAGCTACAGACCCAGGAGAGGCCTCTAGGCTTCATGTACATGAGGGACAACAGATCTACATATATTGCTGCCACCATTAGGCTAAGGAGGCAGAAACACAGAGAACCTCCTCCTGAGTCCCTCAGATGGCAACGGGAGAGGGAAGACAGAAGGGATTTCTGACAAGAACTCATGTATGCTGGTGTATATTATTTACACTGCCACTAATGCTAGACTAAATGGTAAATGTCCTTTCTTTTGGTGAGCAGTTTGTCAGGCTTATTTCTCACCAAAGCAGCCACCACACACTGGTAGCACATCTCAGCATCACCCTACAGCAAAAAAAGATATATTCCTCTTCTTAAGCTACAAACCCAGCAGTCATAGGAAACTATCTATAGCACTGCAAGACTAAGAGTCTAACAGCCATCATCCATAGAAAACTACTAACTCCACTGAGAAGACAAATGCAACAATCCAGGGAAGCGCAAGCCATGATTTACACTCACTAAGTTGACTGTTCCCTGCCCATTCTCTCAATTTGTGTTGCTCCAATAGCTCTGCTCTTCATTCTCGGCAGGAACATAAAAATGATCGATAATTCCGTACAAGCCCGCCGCTTATATGGGGTGTATGTGAGTCGGTGCACAGCTGGTGTATCTTCTGCAAAAGCTATCCATGTCAAATACACAGGAGAGGTCAGGTCCCTATACATGTGCAACTTGAGTGGAAAGACAGATTTTCAGACACAAAAAGTGACTCATGACTCACATTTTCTCACAGTCGTCCTTCCTTGCTTGTCAAACTTTGTAAGGTCCCAAAAGACAGCTGAACATAACACATCAATTTCAAGTAAGGTGTTTTCGTGGGATAAAGGCAGCCCCTGCCCAGGGGCAACAGAGCCCGGGTTTCTCTGTAGCTACACCCAGTGTTACCGCCTGAGGAGGGGGAGTGCCTTGCCTTTATCTTGGTCAGTAGAACAAGACAAACTGAACATCATCTGGAACATTCACACGGTGTCTTATCCAACAAAATAAATACTACAGTAACGGAGGTGTCACTTCATTGTGCAGCCCAACATAACCACAAGGTCATTAGCAGCTTCTGACTTCTCTGTAACACGTCAGAAAACCGTGGTCTGGAGGGACGGCACAGATAAGAAAACGACTTAAATGTATCTTACTTGTCAAGTGTTTGCCTAGTTGGACAATTGGCGTATATCATACTCTGATATAAATCAAAAAGTTTTAAGGGGAATAGGTTTACATCCTGTTATGTGCAGCGACTTAAAGCAATCTTCAACCCTATTTGTGCCATTAAATTCTGAAAACAGAAAGATAGGGTGAGGTTTGTGGAGAGAATAGAGCTGACATTTCTGTGATGGTAAACCACCATTAACACAAGAAAGTCAGGTAGTGAAAGACTGCAGTTTATATTTAAAGGAGAGTGCAAGCCATCAAAGAGAAAGCAACAGAAAATACCAACCACTGAAGACTTCTAAAGCCAATTTCTGTATAGTGATTCTGAATTTTAAAGCTGGAAAGTATTGGAAATATATAGAAATGTTATAAAATGAAGATATAGTCATTTAACTCCAATGTCATTTTGGAAATCTGAGTAATAAATATGGTCTGCAAACATATTGCTTATTATCATGTAGTTACCAATGTTGTCAGGAATTTGGAATTACATTAATGAAAAATGAGACAAGCCGCCTGAATGAAGATCAGTAAAAGCTGGCACATTCTTTTTGGTTTATGATGCATTACATAAGAAAGGAACCATTCCTTCATCTCATTCGTTATCTTGGCATCTAAGTTTCTGTTGTTTTCTCTTTAAGGATGAGTACAGTACAGGTAGGGAAGGGGCAGGGGAGGACATCTTTCCATTTAGGAGAGGCTGTGGCGGTGTGGGGTGGTTGGAGGGGGGGGGGGGTTGGGCACGCAGGTTTCTCTGTAATACACCTATGGCCCACTGGGAGATTAGATGGGGGGTTCAGTATTTGAGCTTCTTGGGCGCCTCCCATGGAAAGACCTCACGGCCAAAGTGGCCATAAGCTGCGGTGCGCTGGTAGATGGGCTTCTTCAGGTCAAGCTCCCTGGGGGAGAGAAACAATGACTCAGTGGTAAAATTGGAAAATCGAAACACAAGTTTGTTACTAAAACTGTGAAATTTGATACCGCACGATACCTGACGATGACCCCTGGACGGAGGTCGAAGTTCTTCTTCACAATGTCCAGCAGCTCCCTCTCACTCCTCTGGGACGTCCCATAGTGGAAGATGGAGATAGAGAGGGGATGGGCAACTCCAATGGCATATGACACCTAAAACAATTTTCAAAGTTTATCCACAAACATAATAAAAAGGGAAAAATAAATAAAAATCAATACACCAACAATTATATCTCCCCGCCCCAAACAGAGGAAACATAACCAAGTTCCAAGCCAGCACAATTTGTGACATGATCTTTAATCCTCACCTGGACCAGAACCCGCTTGCAGAGCCCAGCTTTCACCAGAGACTTGGCCACCCAGCGGGCAGCATAGGCAGCGGAGCGGTCTACCTTTGTGTAGTCCTTCCCAGAAAACGCTCCCCCACCATGGGCCCCCCACCCCCCGTAAGTATCCACAATGATCTTACGACCCGTCAAACCGGCATCACCCTGTGGGAAGGGAGAGACATATTAAGCAAAGGAGCCAAATATATTTTGCAGAATTTTGTTCCTTTTTCATGGTTCAGTGTAAGCATTTTTCCACAGCTCCCTGAACTTTTTTCATGGGAATATAACTTGGTTACAAAAAACTCAAAACTCTCAAGTGCTAAGTCCAGTGATCTTTAGGTAAGGCCCTTAACGACATGTGTTCACTGGAATTCCAATCCAAATCCCCAAGACTTGTCCGTTATGAAATGTGACCTGTTGAAACTGTAAATCCTCTTGTTGCGACTGCATGGTGTGCAGGGCAACTAAAGTGGAACAGATCTTTTCCTTTTCAAGGGGCTCGGGTCTCACCTGCGGTCCTCCAATGACAAAGCGGCCGCTGGGCTGCAGGTGGTATATGGTGTCATCATCCAGGTAGGCACTGGGAACCACAGCTTTCACCACTTGTTCCTTCAGAGAGTCACGCATCTCGTCCAAACGAACAACCTCATCATGCTGCACAGAGACCACAATGGTGTGCACACGCAACGGGAGCATGGCGCCGCGATCCTGTCTGTACTGAACAGTCACCTGAAAAAATAAGAAGAAACAGGGAAGAGGAGATTTACTATAATGTCACATTAAGTAATGTAGACAGACTGGGGTGAGGTGCGGGTGCCATTTCACTGCCTAACCTGAGTTTTGGAGTCTGGTCGGAGCCATGGCAGCGTTCCATTACGCCGCAATTCGGCCATCTTGGCATTGAGCTTGTGAGCCAAGACAATTGTGAGTGGCATACACTCCTCAGTCTCATCAGTGGCATATCCAAACATCAGACCCTGTCGCAGAGATGCAAAATGGCCAGTCACAAACCATGTCATGAATAAAGCTCAAACGAAATCACAAACTACGTTACCACCACATTTCTGGCTCCATCACCCAGCGGTGGACCATACACAAATGCAAAATATTCACGACTAAGAACCCTCCGACCTGGTCACCAGCCCCCACGTCCTCCTCCTTGCGGTCCAGGTGAACGCCCTGAGCAATGTCAGGGGACTGCTGCTCCAAAGCCACCAGCACATTGCAAGTCTTATAGTCAAAGCCTGTGAATGAGAAGAATTGAGCCTCAGTTAATCTTTTTATAAATCCACACCTCGCCATGGCAATTTAGAGCCTTGCACAGGTAAAACCTGTAAGACTGCCGTGTTAAGTTTGCCAGCAGCACTATCTGTTCACACGATCTATAAAATTTCTGTGTAGAATGCGTTCACACATGACACGACAGTCGCGGATAGGTCAGGAGAGGCCAGATGTTGCATTTAAGGTGCACCAGAGAAAACATAACTTTTTGAAAAATGGCAAATGAGCAGCTCCTGTGGCCAGGTGCCAGGTTTCACCTAGTATTATTAATGTGCACAGTAATCTTGTCCTCCACTCAGATGGCTAGTAGTTTCCTTGTCTCTCAGAGCCTGTCCAATTTCCATACATTTTGGAGAAAAAAATAAATAATATAAAAATCGCTCACTTTACCAGTTTTGGTTCACTCGCTCTACCTGAAAGCGCATTATGTAAGACTGTGCTTGCTTAACCCACGCTTGCTTTTTTTCACAAGAATCCTGGGAATTTCCCTAGGTCTTGATGGGGGAAATTGCCAAATCAACATTTCTGCAACATTGCCTCGGGCTTCCGTTCACACATCGCCCTGAAACAGACACTTTCCGCAAGATTTCTGGGTGAAGCTGCATTTGTGAAAGGGGCTTTAGATGCACATACACAACCAGCTTTACTTGACACCGCCATTGCACAAAGCTTGCGCCCACTCACTGTCATTGCCATACCTTTGGAGGAGTCGTCATAGCCGATGTGCTTGATCGTCTCCCTCACAATCTTCTGGTAGTCGACGTTGGCCCTGGAGGTGACCTCCCCTGCCAGCAGGATCATCCCCGTCTTAGCAACAGTCTCTGAGGACACAGAGACATACAGTGTGACAGGAGTTACAGCTACATGAGAGTAAGGCTGGAGTAGAATTAAACTGAGAATTAAGCACAAGTAGGTGAAAGGGGATTGAGCACACTGGGTGGTACACTGAAAACAACACATTGTAGGTTTTATGTTTTGAATAATAGGATTGAAGACTTTTAAACATTGAAATCGATTAACTGAGCTTTTGATACAGAGGTTGACAGCATGTGAATTTAAATGTATTTTGAGCCTGTAAGAGATTGACATTGATAAAGTTTGCAAACATTTACAGCTACAATATGCAATTTTTCGCCTTGAGGCAGGAAGTGTATTAGTCCCACCTTCCTCCACCCCAACACCTGTCACTCATCTTGGTAAGCCATCTACTTTGAAACAGCATCTAGCCT
Organism: Centroberyx affinis; assembly: GCF_046629955.1. NCBI lineage: Eukaryota > Metazoa > Chordata > Actinopteri > Beryciformes > Berycidae > Centroberyx > Centroberyx affinis. The sequence goes on along the minus strand of NW_027280317.1, from coordinate 100,121 downwards.
GAGGCTGAGGTAACCATCTTCTGTAAAGCCCACAACAGGTGTTGAAGAAGCAAAAAGCAAACACAGGCAATCTGCAATTAAAAAGAATGTCCATGTTCACCCGTGTTTTCGAACAGGTCTTGTCTGCAGCAAGTTTAGCTTCGCTGTTCTTTAGTTTCTTACTGCTTTCCACCATCGTTGTTGCTATGATTTCCCTGTTCTTCTACTAACTAACACAACCCAGCTCACCGCTGCCCAGACTCATATGACACACACTCGCAGAAAATAGTATGGCCGAAAAAATCCTGAACATTGCTGAAATGCCAATTTCAGGCAAATGAAACTTGCCAGAAAAACAGGCAAATGAAATTTGCCTGAAAAAATCCTTAGGGTAGTTTCTCATCTTAAAAATCCACATACGTACCACATGCTACTTTGGCATCAGGGTCCTGCTTGAGGTGGGCATCCAGCACCGCATCACTGATCTGGTCACAAATCTTATCTGTGGAGTAAAAGAAAAGCAAGTTTAATATGTTTTATTTTTCAGAACTCCTACTGTGTTAAAGGCATCGTTTCCACATTTGTAATCCAAGTCAAGAGGGCTTGGAAGATAGTATGAGCATCAGCTGCAAAATACTCGACTGGCAAAATTCCATTTTCACTGTGACACTCACAGCCCCGGGAGTAGTGGTGCCAGTGGCCTTACTAGACGCCTCAAACCATGTTACCTTCTACTGTTGCTAATGGACAAACCACAGATTGTAGAATATAATGGATAAAGTGACCGCGACTTCACCCACTGACTTTCGAGTGAACTGTTTGACACCCAGGAAGTTTGGTTTCTGGGTGCCGTAATGTTTTATTTATGGAACCAGAGTTTGCGCAGTGGAGTAAAAGGGTCGAACAGGTGAAGCAGACAACTGCAGACAAGTCAGCCCAATTGGTCCCACAAGACAGGCCCATATAAGTGCCATTCCATCTTCTGTTGAGAGAACATCACACCAAACTTCATTCAAAAATCTGGCTATTTAATGTGTTGATTATCTGCAAAGGTACATAGCCCTTAGCATATGACAAGACCTTTTCTGACGCATAGGGCTTCACTCTTCAATTCGGCATATAGACACCATGCAGAACTTTATTTCAATCAAATCTCAACTTTTCTAACTGGTTCTCATTGCTTGCTAGTGCCCAAGCTATGATTTATTTTGATGGTTACCTAAGCAGAGTAGCACCAAAATCTGTATTTCTACCTTGATACTGAATTCACTCTAGTTTATGGCTCTTTATCACAGAGTTGGTTAGCGTTAACTTGCTCAATGCATTCAATGCCAACAATGCGGACATGCCGCCTTGCATGAACTGAAATTCACAATATCTTCCTAATGGCATAATTATTAAAATAAAAAAATAAAAAATCATGCAAAACAAAAAAACACACCATAAGCAGGGACATTAGAACAAAATGAAATAACCTATTCTGAGTATAACTTCTAGTAGAAAAGAAAAATACTGACTGTATTTCTACACAGAAAGTGGGCCTCGGCCCCACTGACTTGTGTTGAGGTGGGTGGAGTTTCAGTTTGTAGGCTACTGCAGCCAGACAGTAGGGGGAAAAGCGGGATTGTCTCTCCCTGGACGCATTGGCTTCAAAAAACATAAGAGGGCTTGTTTTGGACCCTTGAGATAAAAAATATTCTGAAGTGCCAAGTGTAAATGAACACTTTAAAGCATACCATTAATAGCCAACACTCAGTAACTGTACTGGTTTTTAATTTTAGGGCTTGAGGCTAACCAGGGACCGGAATGATTCAAGTGTCCTGAATGTGACTACCTACACTCACAGTTGAAACGCAGCCCCTGCTGTACCTATATTTAGGATGGTGGTAAGCCTATAATCTGTTGCATTGGAGCTGCCCCCACTCGCTACGATGAATAAGACTGAAAACTGCATTGTATTGTACTACAATGTTCCTCAATATTTTCTGTAATCAAATTTGATGCCGTTATTGACCTTTACATGGCGAGGTGCAATTTGTAAGCCCGATTTAACTTTTGTTAAATAGCTTATTTTGAATATGGCAGTTCTACTTTGGCTCAGTGTCGCTTATTAGGACAATCAATAAACTGGAATATTAATCGCAACTACATCAACTACCAACCAAGCTTACTGGTGGTTAGCACTTAAAATTCCCATAAGTTTTCCAAACCGGCAAAAGATTATTTTGAAATTCCATGCCATTTCCATTTTCACCACAACAATTTTGCTTCATTGTCAAACCACCGAGTAGGCTAATGTAATACAGACGACGTTACATTAGTTTGATGTCTTCCCGGGAAACTGGGTCATTCAATACATTACTGGAGATGATGTAACCGAGCGACCAGATAACAACAAACCTAGTGAGACGCTCCTGCAGCTGCCGAGCACATGTTACAGTAACGCAAACTGTAATGATGCAACGCCGCTAACGGTTTGCTAGCTCACCAACTTGTCTGTGTAGGCAACAAAAACAGAACGAAAACAATCAATGCGTTAGCCGTGTTTGTGACTATCTTGTTAGCTACCTAGATATGTAATGTTGATCAGCTTTACATGGACGAAACATTCCTCTGTTTTAAAATATAAAAGTGAACAGCTTTCCGTTGGGCTACATTATGTGACTGACAGGCACAACCATGCGTGGCCTGACTCGTTTAGCAAGCCCGTAATACCATACGGCCGCTCAGACTAGTTTGACCACAAAACCGATTTGAAGGGTCTGTTGATGTTAGCATATAAATTAGTTATGAATCACAAAGGGAAGTGAAGCAGCTAACGTTAAGTTATTCTTTAAGCGGAGTTAACAGAGGAACAGGAGGGGAGTGAGGAGGACGGAGACCAGCTGACAGACAGCAACACGCCGATGCTCTGGTACTAGCTAGCTAGTGAGCTAACCTCGCAGAGTAACAAGCCATGACCTTGTATTCGAGGCTAACGTGTGCTGTAAAGCTAATTGTTATGATCGGGGAAAACAATCTGGCCAAACAGGCACAAAGTAAACTCACCTGGATGTCCCTCTCCGACAGATTCAGAAGTAAAGAGGAAACAGTCTTCATCAATGAGCGAGTTATGGAACCCGTTCAACTGGCCGTTCATCTTAACGAATAAAACCGCTGGAGAAGACACTAGCTAGCAAACTAGCAGTTTAGTTATGCGATCTTGGTGTGTCCGGTTGATCTAGTTGCCTAACCAGATGTGTTGCTGTGTGTTTCTAAGGCTCCTCTGGATCATAACCAAAGCCACTACGCCGGGGTTGGTTTTTAAGTCGCCAGGTAAAATGCGGACTGAGTGGGACGGCCGATGTTTGGCCAAGTGTTTTCTCTGCAACCAATGGTCTTGCTGAAGAGAGACCATATGGCGCAGAGGGGAGGGATCTGAAGACACAAGTCTCTGGACCAACTGCGTTGTAAATATGCGAGCAATGCTTATCATAACGTCAGACTTCATTGATACAAAGAGAGGTGTGGATTGTTTTTCTTTGCACTGGGTTTCACTGCAACTTATTTGGCGAACACAAGCACACCAGAAGTAATCTTGATGTCTTATTTTCTCCTTATATCAGTCTGATTTTCGAAAACTTTGAGCACACCCAGTTCCAGCTTTGTAATATCATCTCAGAGTATCGCCTAAGTAATGTCATGTTGTTGTAGAGAAGAGCCAAACAGCAGGGAAAGGTAATTAGTGAAATTGCAAAGCCTAATAACACTTGGTTAAATTGGTATGGAGATTGCCTTGTTTGGTTGTTTGGTGAAGGACCATGATCTTTAAAGTGATATTTCACTTTGGTAGAACATCTACCTTTGATTTGTTAGTAGACATACATCAGCTAACATATTGCTCCACACTTGGCACCACTTTTTTTGTACCTTCATTTGAAAACCTCATTATAAAATCATACCTCTAACATATTTACAAACCAGGAAAAGCAGGCAGACCCAGGTAATATAAGTGTGTCAGACTTTCTATGAGGTAATTAGGCCTGTTTCCAATTAACATTGTTATGAGGAGTAAACAAAATTGTGCATGCCAGTTATTGCAGTGGATCTGTAATGAAGGAACTGTTGGAGGTCTGCACATGTGCTTTCTGAACAGTGAAGTGGTCTATAAAGCTCTTTAAGGAGAGGCTGTTTGGGCAGCCAGGGTAACAGAGGCCCAGTACAACTGTTAACTGTTTACAACTGTTTTAGGACCACTATCAGCACTCCTGAATTAAATCAACCAACACAAGACACGTTTACAGTGGTAGATTTGACATTTGATGCCTTATATCAGACTGACAAACTATTACTCTGGTGCTTATTCTACAAGAATATCCTTTCTGTTTGTGCAGCTTCTTACGCCTCGTCTCGCTTGTGTCTAGCTTTGGCTTTAGATCAGCTTGCTAATCCAAAGAGTAATTATCTTTATTACAACATCAGGACAACTCCCTATAAGCTGTGTGCACTGATCTGGGCCAAGGTAGAAACCTCAACATCTACTTTGTCAACACACCCACACAAAAATTTATGGGTGTGACATGTAGACTGACTGTTTTTTTTTAATTTATTTATTTATTTATTTTTATTTGGACTATTGGCAGATTATATCATGGTATTTGTCTGTATGCAGCACCTCAGCATATCAAGGATTTCCTTGCTGGATAAGCTGCTTTCTATCAGCTCCTGTCCTGTCTCAAATCCACTGCTTATAAAGACTTTTTTTTTTTCTCTCTGACAACACTTTCACCCCAGCATGTAGACCACACACACACACACACACACACACACACAAAATATACACTTCTCCCTGCCAGTGTGAAGTGGTGTTCATCCAGTAAGCAGGAAATGTTTTTCTGATACTTTGAGGGTTGTTTGTTTTTATTTTGTTCTCACACTCTCACACAATTAAAATAGCAATGACTGCTTTGAGACCAAAGCAAAAAACCCGAAACAACCACAATAGTCTAGACATCAACTCACTGAGCTCTATAGACCAGGGGCTGTATTCAAAAAGCTGCTAAGAATAAGAGCACTGATCTAGGATTACTGGTCGTGTCACATGGCCATACATAAACTTTAGGATGACTGCAGTGGTAAAATGGCCTATCACTATTCTTAGATATATTGTTTATTTTATGAATACAGGCCGAGAACTATAGAGTGTAAATTTAAAACTCTCACCTGGTCCAAAATGTATGTTTCACACATTTCATTTCAAACATGTTTTTCACACATAGGGCTACACACACACACACACACACACACACACACACACACACACACACACACACACAAAACAATAGGTGAACTATGATACCATCAATACTTCTGAGGTGTTACACAACATCGCAGTCCAGGGTCCTGATTTTGACACAAGATTATTTACATGGATCCACTTCTGTCAATAATAACGATAATGTCCATCACAGATTTACTCTGACTTTGGTTTCACATTCAGTATGTTTGTTTACATATGATATAGATTATGAGTCTATAAAAGCACTTGTTGGGAGTCTGGACAAATCTCTGTCTCCAAAGTACACATAGTGTATGAGATGGAGTCACTGATGGTAGTTAAGTTCAGAAATAGAGAACCAGCGGGCTACAATGCGGAATGTTGCGGAACTACATTACAAGTCATAAAATGTGCTGCTTCTATGAGCACAGTGACAGTGTGGGGTCAGAATCATCATGCCTGAATCATCACCGCCATTGCTGGGAGGGCTCTCATAAACTTGTCTCCCCTGCTCTTCCTGACTGTCTGCTCCCTGTGGGGCTAACCTGAGCTGGTCTGTGTTCACCCAGGATTGCAGCAATCAGGGCCTCGGGGGCCGTCACCCCGCTACCTGGAGACACGGGGCTGCGGGGACTGAGGGGGCTGATGGAGGGCGACGGAATGGTGTCCGGGGAGACCAGCCGCTCCTTCTTAGCGGCGGAACAGGGTGAGCGGCTACACGTCTGGCCTTCTTTGGGGCGAGGACAGAGGCTGAGGCCCTGCAGGGAGGGAAGGGGGTTAGAGGAGAGAGCAGGAACGGCGGGGCTGCGGCTGCGCCGGTGGCGGTGGTGGTGTTTTCCGGTTTTAGGGCTCGGGCTGCGGGAGCACGGAGCCAGCAGGACCAGGGTGCTGTCATCTTCTGAGCTGACATCAGAGCTGTCGGAGCGACACACCGTGGGGCTGTGGACTGGAATCTGGATCTGTGGAGGATTTGAGAGGACATGGGCATATGAGAGAGGGCAGTGAAGAGGTATATTCATTCATCAAGACTTAAAAAGTGAGATTCCTATTTTTTATCCCCTTGACAGCTGGCAGTTTTTACCTGGATGGGTAATGACACTCCAACAATAGTGTTCATGTTATTACTGTAGTAACCCAGGATGTATTCCCCATCATCCCTTGGCAAGTCCTCTTCTGTAAATGTCACCTGAGAGGAGAGAGGAAGAGAAAGAAATGAACTGTGAGTTGTGGCACAAAATAGAGAAAGACCTTCTGAATTTGTGAAAGAGTATCTGGCACACCTGTGTCACATGCTCTCCCTTGGCCCACACATATGCTACATAATCCTTGTGATGTCTGAATCCAACCTGTGTAGACAGATGACAGATGGCAATAATGATGAATATTGATACTGGCCACCAAATGATAAGAATTCATCAGGAGGGTGTTGAGCTAATCTAAAGCAAATCACCCTGCAGATGTAAATTCTGTCTAAAACAAAATCAGAATTACCTTGTATATTGCTACCCAGTCCCATGAGCTGCGCTGATAGGTTGATGCCACAGTGAATCTGACTGTAGCGTCGGACACTTTAGTCCATTCCTTGGTTACCTGCAGTTCCACCAGGGGCATATCCACCTTGAATGGGAACTAGAGGAAAGAACGGAAAAGATAAGTAAAACCTAAGAAAACAAACCAAGCAAACAGAGAGGTGTCAACATATAAGACACTGGGTTACAGTGTGATAGACACTGTAAATGAAAATTAATTGATATTAAACTCACATGCAGTGAAAACAGGGCAGAGACAGGCTTATGGTCACTGATAGTGTAGCCCATGTGACTGCGGTATGCATGCTGTGTCACTTTAGTTGCCCCACCCAACCATGAGGTCAGACCACGCTGCAGCGCTGCATTGTGGGTAGGAACCGGGGAGCCGGTGCGACGATGGCGCCAGAGAATGCGATCTGTCCAGGCAGGCTTCCTCTTCTTAGTGCTAACCGGAAAAGTAGTGAACGGGACAAACAAAAGTCGTGGTAAGTAAAAAGCCTCCTAGAAAGAAAATCTCTTAAAATAGCGTTGTCATGGAGATAACTGAACAAACCTGGTGTCATATGTGTGAGTGCCCACATCAAACTTATAAGTAGGTGGGAATTTGAGCGGGCCTTCTATGAAGCCATCCAGGATGGACTCTGTGCTTTTAGCCATGTTGAGCTGTCGAGTAGACAAATGATGGGGGGGGAAAAGAGGACACATGCCTGGATGAGTTTCATACAACATGACAGAAGGAAGGGTTCATTTTGTGTTAAAGCGCCCTCTGTTGGCACTGATGGTGATCAAGAGGCGAGCAGGTAAAAGACTTCCATTAGGCTAATGTGCATGGGTAAATGATGAGATGCAAAAGCTGCCTCACCTGGTCTCGCTCCCACAGCAGAGGCAGCTTATTGCTGTCGATGGCGCATTTCACCACATGGATGTCGTAGTCTTCGATACGGAAATTTAGATCCCCAAACCAAAACACTACACTGGGGGGACAGAGGAAAGACAGGTGTTTCATTTACTCTAGGATGACAAAAAGGAGTCAACAACTGCTAATCCAAGTGGATACGCTTACGACACTGAAAATCATGTCACCCACTCGTGGTCCAGCACGCCGGTGGCAGTCCCTCCCTCAAACTGCTGTTGCTGCAGAATGCTTTCAAAGTCCTCCATCCGCTGCTCCAGGTTCCTCATGTGAGCTGGCAGGTGACAGTTGAGAAAGCACACTGGGTGGCCGAACACTGTCATCCTCGCGCTGACACCCCCTTTATTCCCCTTGGAGCGAGTGGAAAAAGGAAAGGGCAAGGAGAGAACACAGTGTGAAATGGATTCCTTGCGCATAATGTTTGCGTGTGACGTTAAAAAAACCGGCACAGAGGCACGTATCGGCCGTAACGCCGCTCGGGACAAGAGGACAACGTCCTGAAGCCACTGAATCACAGAACCAGAAAGCCAGACAGCCCCGCTGCTGCACTGACCTCAAAGAGAAGGAGACTGCACCAGCAGCAGCCAGGGGTGATGCTGACATCAACATGCACGGGAAGGTCACACACTCACATATGCACACACACCCACGCACGCACGCGCCCGCTGGCAGGGAGCTCACACACACCACCCCTCACCACCCACACAGACACAAACACACCCCCGCTTCACAAGGTGTTTGGTCTCTGCGTCTGCACTCTACAATGCGTGGCACATACCCAGTAGCCGCCAAGTCCTGTGCGTGTGCTTTCTGTCTGCACACCTCTCAGAAATGGAAGGTGGCAGAATTTAGAGAACACCAGCAGTAGCACGCCCTGCATTCGCTGGGACGCCACCTATAGGGATGGGATGGAAGAAAAACAACATGTAGGTTATTGATTAAACTATATATCAGTTTCAGTTTATTTGCACATTCGTTATGATAAAAAAAAGGACAATACAACTATAAAATACATTTTGTCATATAAAACATTCACATAAAATATACATACTGTACATACCAATATTATCAATTATTAACTTCCCAACATCAGTCCTTAAATGTTATTATGACACAATAATAATAAAAGATAGCAGTACCATGCACTGAAAAATCAGCATGAGGGATAAAAGCCTCCACAAATAATTCACAAGAGTCTAACACGTATCAAGAGATTTTTAACTCCTTACTGACCAGTACATATCCAAACGGACTGAGCGTGTCCATGCAAAGCTCACTCCACTGGTCCGTGAACAGAGCATCTTTCAGCCGCTTGTTTATCATGGAGTTAACTTCCTGCAGACTGGAGGGTGCCAGAAAGTACAAAAATATAATTACCCAGAGAAAAGGGAACAATACGAATAATAGAATAATAAGGATTGTGTGGAGAGCGGTAGGTAGTAGGAGAGGACAGATCAAAATGGACACAGAGATATGACTCAGTGGATGCAGTGGGCTGTTTCTCTGGCACGGCTGAGTTTGGCGGAAAGACTTGCTTACCCAATGATAAACATGTCAATGCTGCCATCAGAGACATTTGGTCCAAACAGGGAGGTGATGTCATCTGGAGGAACAGCCGATCCCACGTTCCATGTGACTATGTACACCCTGTCAAAGGATAGCAGAGCCAGCAATAACACATTTCATCAAAATATATAGATATAATCCAAGGAGATGTGTGTGTGTGTGTGTGTGTGTGTGTGTGTGTGTGTGACAGGAGCACTGGAAAAAAACAAAAAAAGACAGAAAATTAAGTTCAAACCACGCTTTTGCCCCTGTTAGTCTGCCTGTCTGACTGCCAGCAGGATATCTATCTCATATCATATCATATCTCATGTAAACTTATGAATGGATTTCCCTGAGCCAAAGAACAATTGATTAGATTTTAGTGGTGGTGATCCAGATCTGTGATTTCAACCACTAGACGATTATCATTTTTTAGCCATAACTATGAAACTAACGGAGATAGAGACTTTATTCCAAATCCTAACGGTATGTCTGCAGGATCAAGAAATCGTTTTAACTCAAAATTGAAGTGATAGGAATGATGTCTTTGGGTGTAGCAGCAAGTTTGAGAATGGCTCAGCGTCGGAGGAGGTTGGAGGAGATCATTTGGCGTATTTTATCCATTATAAACACAGTTTTAGAAATTTAAACTGAGTTTTTACGAGCAGCCTTTGTTTATGGGAGAAGAACACAAAAGGAAATGTTTCTGGGAACTCTGCCAAGAGAATGTGCTTGTGTCTCTCTGTCAGGTTCGTAAAGCTCTCAGTGAAATACGCAGCTTTTGATTCATGTGACATGCTCTGGCACACGTCAGCTTTCTTACAGCCACTGACTGCAGTCACAGAGGTTCGTTTCTGCAGCTGTATTTAGACATAACAGGGAACAATATCCACCAAGGCAAGAACAGAATCTGAACCCCTGTAGAAAAGACAGAGGCCGACTAATCTGAACACAGTGTTCTTCAAAGGCATCATTATTATGTGTCTCACCTGTAGTCATTGGTCTCTCCCCCTGACTGCATCTGTGTTTGGCTCTCTGCTGTGCTCCCGGGTGAAGGGGTCCTCTGAGGCTGAGGACCCAGGCTGGATTTGGGGCTGAGGCTGGAAGGCAGGCTGGGGTTGGGCTGAGGTGGGTGCAGGTTGGGATGGGGGCTCAGGTAAGGCTGGCCGGTGTAAGGCTGAGGGCTGTGAGGAGACTGAGGGCTGTGAAGAGAGAAAGAGGACTCTGTGGGGGACTGCGGCAGGGTGTTGGCACTCTGGGGTCTTGGGATGCAAACTGGAATTGACTCCATATTCTTGGAGGGGTCCTCTGAGACTCTGGTCGGCTTCAGAGCAGGTTTGGTTCCCAGAGCGGTTGGCCTGGGCCGGCTAATGCTAGCTAGTGTTGCCGGACTGGACCCAGACCTGGCGTGGCCTGACTGCATCTGGTCTGTCAGTTTAGTGGGTGCACCAGCAGCCTGCACCGGGCTCAGTCCAGGCGATCTCTTGTGCGCTCCTGAGGGGCTGATGAGAGGGGATTCCTGCACCGCCAGCTGTGACGGTAATCCTGGACCGGTCTCTGTGAACGCATGGTGTCCGGGTTGCACTCTGGGCCGGGCCGGGTCGGTGCCGATTTGTTTCTGCTGCATCCGATCCATCAACCTGCAGGGTGCGGCATATGGATAATTATAACAAAAGGGATAATAAGAGGTTAAAAGAGGAGACGATGTTGTGGGATAAAAATAAGACAGCGTAGGTCGCAGGGAGACAACAGACGATCCCAGAGGAGAAGGACATGAGAGACCTTTGTGTTTTTTGCCCTTCACCACCTCTGCACTTGTCTTCTCTTGGGTCACAGATCCTCTACATCAATCAGAAAGTCCTTGATAGACGGGTGAAAGAGAAACAGATTGACCTGCAGTGAATGGAAGGAGGATGGATCAAGCTTAAACTGAATGCCTGTCCACCTCGTGGTCCCCAGGCATCACTGATGATGTCATCGTTGGAAGGATATTGGGCTGAGAAACTAACTCTGGACCCGCATCCCGGACTACATCCCTGTTGCTTAGCAACACTCATTAGCCCCTGACCCTCTTCCTATGCAAAAGACAGGAGGGGGGTGGTAGGGTAGGAGTTTAAAGTGCTTTGTGGTTCAAAGCCTTCCATACCACTGAGTTTCACTAATGTCAAGGGGCGCTAAGTCCCTCCACTCTTCATCTCTCTCTCTCTCTCTCTCTCTCTCTCCTCCCCACCTGTTAAGAAACCAGGAACCACAATCTCAGACACAGTGTCTGCATGAGATGGGACACACACCACAGTTGCAGATAATGGAGCACAGCACATCAAACAATGTCAACAGATAGGTCACAAGATAGATGATAGACAAGAGCTTGCCTCACTCCAGCCTCTAGGAGGACAGTATCAGGCACAGACAGGCCTCATACCATTTTGTTTATCTCCCCTCCCACGCAGAAATTATACACCGCCTTTACTTATTCATGAAATGCAAATTAGGATCTGTTGGTAACTGAAAATTGCATGTGACCACAGTAGTAACCTGCAAAAGACAGCTTTGTGCAATGGTGACCAGATAGGCTTGCATCAAATCCACTTTAAAAAGTAAAAAGGTAACTTTGAGTGCTGAAATGGCATAAGTCGGCCTTACTGATTGAGTCTATAAGCCTGTAAGTCCGAACGACCTGAGTGAAAGTATTACCAGCTCAATTATCAATATAGCATCTTCTATTCTATTCTTCTATTCTACTTAATTTTTTTTTGACAGGACTCATGAAAAATGTCTAGACCATAAAACACAATTTTGCATGCAACAACAACAACAACAACATAAACAACATACATCTGCAGAGATATCACAGAGAGGCTCTGTCTGTGTTACACGGACCTTGTGAAAACATCGTTCTGTTACCTTTCATGCGTTTTCCAAGGTGAACCGCAAAGTGAGCTCACAAATTCAGAGAGGGCAAGGCATCAGTTTCCTTGTCTCGCACGCCAGTCAAGGTACAGGCTACCATACGTGGAGAGCAAGGTCGATTAGTGTGTATACTGACTCAATCAGCCCGTAGGAGCGATGCGACCCGACGGTACCGCGGACAGCGAATGTAGCTATTCGTCACGTTCCAGCCCGCGCGCCGAGCTGTCACGAGAGGAAGTGGTCACGCTCGATGTGTCTGGATCCGTACGCTTGCATGTTGATGCTGGCTACAATATAGCGCGATTATTGATAACGTCATACCCTACTATCTATTGCGCAGCTCAGCTGACCGGAGCGGCTGTGCACTTCGGGCTCGCGGCACCTGCTCTGCCCCGGCCGAACCGACACATCACACACATGCAGCAGCACCTTGTTCTGCGCACCCGCCGCGAGAGGTGTGACAGCAGTAGAATCCAAACTAAATCTGCTGCCCGAGTGCAACTCTTTGCCCTAACCCTAATGTATAGTCTGCTATAAATAACTGAGCATCTGTCCTATCAATGACGCACTAATCCCAGAACTTAGCCGCACCGGCGTGTCGAGAATTAAATGTCAGGCTGGCAGGCTGTATACCTATCTGAGCGCACGAGCCCAATGACATCTTTATCACACGGCGCTGCGCAAGAGCACTCCAGCTGGACCAGCGAGGTTATGTTTGTAAGGCTGTTCCTATAGGTCACTCACCAAGGAGTACTACTGATTGACCCAGTATAACGACTGGAAAGATGTGAAGCAAAAGAATGGCCCTTTTCAAGATGATGTTTGATGATGATGATGATGATGATGATTACTATAAGGCTGACTTTACACGATGCAATTAGCTGCAGGTTTCCATGTCAACAAACGCATCCTGAACATTCCAAATGATGATACTAACCCAAATCATACGTTTTATTTTTATTGGATGGTTCTATACTAACTGTAACACAATGAAGTTGCACGGAGCTGAAGTTGTAATCAAGTTGCACCATGTAAAGCCAGCTTATATTACTTACACACAGTCACACAAATCATTCAGCAGCTGAACTGTGCATTGTATCAGTGGGCCTGAAAAAAGGGAATTGGTGCAGTTAAGCACACATTTAAACCACGGATACCAAAGTAGGCTACTGCTCAAATAGTTTTCAATAGAGTGGTTGAATATGGTCTCAGGCCTCTGCTGCTATGCAATTTTCTGTCACTGCTCTCTCCCCAGCATGGTGTGGCCTGTGATGTCCTGATTAGACTGAAGTATGAATTGTTAATATCAATAGCCTACTTTGACAGAAAATTATTTGATACCTGGCATTTTAGATGCGGCCAGTTACAGTTGTGATTTGCCAAGAATTCCCTTTATTTCTGAAAATGGCATAGAACCTGAACAATATCTGTTTATCATGCAATATCTGATATTCCAGTACCATTCCAGGCTTTCTAGTTCCTCAGGCCTCAGTCACTGCAACCACAGATATCTTTAAACACAAGCTCAAGACCTGTCTCTGCAGCCTTGATTTTTCATAGGAACTGATATTTTGTTTTTAATCTTTTATTTTTCCTTTTTATTCTAGCAATTCATTTTCTAGTTTATATTACCTTTTAGATTTTATTATTCCTTTATAATTTTATGGTCTCTCATTTTATTGTCAATTTCCATTTTATCTCTTTTTCATGCATTTCATTTTATTTCTTATGCAATTTATTTTTATTGCTAATGTGAAGCGCATTGCATTTAATTGTACAAAATGTGCCACATAACACTGATTGATTCATTGATTGATGGATTGATTTATTAAATGTGTCTTTAATACTTATACACTGGTTTTTAGCGAGGACAGGCCCCACACAGCATCACCATAAAAGCCATTCCCAGATTCTCTATGGCTTTGACTGAGATTAATGCAGATGTGTAATCTCAGTGGAATGTACTGATCCTAAGTGCCAGCTGTCCGCTGAGAACACATAGACACCGATAAACACACAAACCAATACAAATACTACACATAAGGCACTGTGTATTAAAATTCAAACGATGCTCTAACTACACACATCAAACTGTAAACTACTCAATCTTTTACTGCATGGGAGGCATATGATCAGAGACAAAACGTAAATATTATGTTGCAAAAAAGTGCATAATACTGTCTGACCTCAGCTTGTGCTAATGTGTGTTCTAGTCTGTGAAGTTTCCTTAGTTTTACTGTGACTTATCAAGTTTCAGTCTGTGAAACACTTTGTGTTACATTTGTTCGTATAAAAAGTGCTATACAAATCAAGTCTGATTGATTGATTGATTGATATCATTTGTTAGATTGATATGACAGACAATTACGGAAGCTCGTTTCTGACATGTCAGAGTCTAGGGTCGCTTTTTGGTTTTGACCAGGCCTTTTTCCACCAGGCATCGGTAGAACTCCTGGATGTATGTGTACACACACTTCCAGTCCGGCTCAGCCATCCGGAGTAAGTCATCAACGTCCAGCAGAGGGGGGCAATCTGCCAGCCTCCTGCAGTTGAGAGAGAGAGAGAGAGAGAGAGAGAGAGAGAGAGGGAGAGAGAGAGAGAGATCAACAGAGGGAGAGCCACGATAATGACTTGAGACACAGGACAACAAAGAAACTGTTTTGTCAGAGCCATTCAGCAGCTTTGCTCCTATCTGCAGTGCACCGTTTCACAGCCTGTTTCAGACACCATAAATCTGCACCTTCATATTAGGAATGAGAACTCACTCCGCAGTGCTGAAAGCCAGCTGGAAGTTGTCCCTGCGCTTGTTGGGGTTGAGGATGGAGTATTCAAAGGCGTCAGGGAAGAACCGGTGCACCAAGGCGCAGAAGGCTATGCCGTCACTCCAACTTGAGGAGAAGTTGTTGATTTCTACCCCCTGTATCACACCGAAAGAGAATCAGTTTTTAAAAGAGGGAAACAATGTGAGGAAGAATGTGGACCATGAATGAGACAGGGGGGTACAGCGCTATATATAGCTCCAGAGAGCAGTAATTCAGAGATGAAGAGAGTCAGTTCACATTTACCTCATATGGCTCTGTTTTGGCTCTGCACCAATCTAGTAGCATCTGTTTGACATTTTTAGTATTGGGTGCTGCAGCGGCAGGGCATTTCTGGGCCGGGGCTACAGTGGGAGTGGCGTTGCTGAAGAAAAGATACAAGGAGACATACTGATTGCATAGAAAGTAGACTTACTTCTGCTCTTTACTGGGTAAATGTTGTTCATAAGAAAATCTTTCTTTATGTTTTTAATGGACAAGTTCTATAAACATAAGAGACCTATAATGCAGAACACTGTCACATCTGGCTTCAAACAGCTTTAGAAGCAGAGGTGGAAAGTAACTAAGTACTCAAGTACTGTACATGAGTACAGTTTTGAGGTACTAACACTTGAGTATTTCCATTTTGTGAGACTTTATACTTTTACTTCACTACATTTCAGAGGGAATATTGTACTTTTTACTCCACTACATTTATCTGATGGCTGTAGTTAGTAGTTACTTTGCAGAATAAGGTTTTACACGCAAAACATACAATAAGCTCATAAAATATGATGCATAGAGTTTATACTACACAACAGTATATGTAGACCTACAACATTAAAATACTTCTTACAGGTTAATGCATCACTGATTTAACACCCTGAAAGGGATCGTTCTTCAGAAGGAGTACTTTTACTTTTGATACTTAAGGACATTTTACTGCTAATACTTCTATACTTTTACTTAAGTAAACTTTTGAATTGAGGACTTTTACTTTTAATGGATTATTTTTCCACTATGGTATTGCTTCTTTTACTTAAGTAAAGGATTTGAACACTTTTTCCACCACTGATTAGAAGTCAAGAGTCACCTGGCTGTTGTCTTGGAGGGTGATGGAGAGAACTGGCTGGTCGGCTCTAAGGAGAAGCAAATAATAAGAGACATATCAACAAAAGAGGTAAAAAAAAAATAGAAATAAAGCATTAAAACATTAAATACTATGTGTTTTCAAATGCCAGGCACACTCACTGTGTGATGACGGCTGGGTCATGGAGGCTCTGCCTATACTCGTGGTCCCGCCTGTTGTTCCTCCTTTGCTTAAGCCCTGCTGCCTCAAGTCCTGCTGCCTGGACCCTCGCTCCTTCTCCCGCTTATCTGACGAGAGACGATAGAAGGTTGGACAATAAGGATCAGAGAAAGAGAATGTGTAGATGTTGATGTGACAACAGATAGTGGTCTGATGGATGTGTGGTAACTTCATGTCAGGGCTAATTGTTGCATGTAAGCCAATGTTTTCCTCAGTGTTTACCTCTCTTTTTCTTGAGCAGTTCCCTTAATGCGGCTCGTAGCATTCGTCTCTCTTCAAAATCCACTGCCTTGTCCAGCTGGCAAAGGCAAACCCAAAAAAAGATTAAAAAAAGAAAAAAAGAGAAGAAAAGGTCACACTAATTTCACTCCATATTTTTAAGGGATGTTAGTTGAACATTTTCACTTTTTAGTTCACATATTGAAAGGCCAACCACCAATATTGTGCACTCTAGGGATCTGTAACCATCATCACTTATTTCCCTTCATTTGGAACACTTTGTTTATAAATAATACTTCCAACACATAAACAAGACAACGAAGCCAACGGATGTCACTTCATATCACTCTGCTTAAGGTCGCCTAATTTTTAAAAATGAGAACTGAGATAAAACTCGATGACAGCAAATCTTCAAGGCAGCAAATACTGGTTTTCCCATTAACGTTTATAAAGGTCGGCAAAAGTGCAAAAAAAAAAAAGAGACAATGCTCTTTTTGCACTGTGTCAAGCTCCCTTCCAAATGCTGTTTGTTTGTATGGTATATGATTATGTGATTTGATATGGGTTTTTTTTTTTTTAAAACAATCTCTGTAAACCAAATTTCCCTTACAGGACAATAATAGCCTTCTTCTCTCTGGCTCACCATCTTATTGAGAACCTCCTCATCCTCAATAGCAGCCAGTTCCTGGGTGGTCAGCGAGCCTGATGGACTGTCAGACACTGCTGGTCCACTGTCAGCCTTTGCCTCCATCTCCAGACCGCTGGATAGTACGGAAACACACCTCTAATGACACATACTTTAGATATATGTGACAAAAATCGACACAATTGCATGATTATATAGTGTATCTTACAGGCCAATGACAAGAACTGAAAAACATTGTAAGTAAACACACAGGCACACTGTCACTCTCTCTCACACAACAGACACACCTGAAACTGAGACATCTGAATAAAGTTGGAGTTATAGAAGCTGTCAGATGTTTGAAGAGGTGACCATATAACAACATGCGATCATAGTAATCAAAACTTTATCATTCACATAGGACTACAAATGTCTGAATTAGTTAGCATGAATAAACAGATCAGATACGGCTCTTACATTAAGCTAAAAATTTGCAAAAGTCATGAATAAAGGGAAGAGACTGTTCTATTTGCAGTCAGTTGAGTAATCTGAATATAAACAGAGTGTGTGAGCCTTAACAGACACAAACCATGCAGCCGTGCAGGAAAGGTATTTGTTTTTTTCTCAAGGACCCTTCTCTGTGTCTCGGCTACTGGCTCAGCGCAGCCCAGAAATGGCTAAAACGTGTACAAATATAGTAACGTGTACAAATATAGTAATGTAGTGGAGCAAGGCCATTACTGAAAGCATCTGATAACAGCCTAAAACTATGTGGTCGGGCTCGGGCAAAGAGGGGTTGTAGTTAAGCTCATACACACATAACGCAAGGTGCATAAAATCAAGTAGTTAATTCAGAAAAAATAAATTGAGAATGGGGATGGGTGCTGTTCAGGAGAGGAGTCACCTACCTGTTCTCAGGATGCAATCTCCTGTGTCTTGAGGAACAACAGCTGCTGGCAGTGTGTGAGCTTCTTACACGTGTTCAGTATCCTCCTTTCCCCTCCTCTTCCCTTCTTTAAACCTTGTAGAGAGAACTGCTTGAGCCCAGCCCCGGCATCACATCACACCCCCACACCACAGCGCTTCATAAGGATGCATGTTTGGGGAGTTAGTGGAGGTTGCTTACATGAACCACCCAAGATGGGAAGGAGGAGGGAGAACGCGCACTCGGTCTCGGCCTATCTGTCCTCCTCTCCCTCAACACCTTCCTTCAGCCCTCGACAACTAAAACCTCAGGATGATGTCATGTGAAACTTTATGGGACATTTCCTCAGGGCACACTCTGTCTTCTTAATGACCATTTGTACTTGCTGAGGATTCATTCAGCGCGGCAAACAAATCATTTGGTGGGAAAGCGAAGGGTTAAAAGAAGAAAAAAAAAGTGTGAGCAGCACTGCCTTATTGAGGCAAAAGGCTGATGGGTTGCCCAGCAACACCCTGTTTACAGGAAGTAGTGGAATCTCATCTGTAAGGGAGGACAGGACACATATTCCTGCGCACATGCACTCACACACACTCACACACACTCACACACACACATTAGGCAGAAGACAGAGCAAGCAAAACACACTCAACTCTGAATATGAAGTTTTCATGCTACAAAATTAAGACGGACTGACTGTGGGGTCCTAACTCCACCAAGTGGTCAACACAAGCACATGCTGTATGATCCCACACAATATAGGATAGCATAAGGCAGTGATTCTCAAACTAGGGGTCGGGACACCACAAGGGGTCGAGAATTTTGGGGGGGTCGCAAGATGATTTATAGGATAGGAAAAAAAACATATTTCTACTACACAAACGTATTATTGTGTGTTTTTTTTTAAATATTTTTTTCTAAAATTTTTGCTTTTTTTTTACTGAATAGTTTTCAGCTTCCAGGCCTCCTCTGATAATCAGATGAAATTACCTGAAAGGGAAAATTATTCTTTGGTTGAACTGTTCACCACTCTGCATATGCAGCCTGTGACTGGGGGCAGGTAGGCATCGCTTTGTTTTAAGGGGTCATGAGCCGGAAAGGTTGATAACCACTAGCATAAGGTTCAGTTCCTGATCTTAATCAAACTCCTGGTGGTGGGAAGCCACTTTAATTTATTTGACCGTCTAAATTTGTAGTATATTCACGTTACTGAAAAATGTCACTTGTAGGAAATACGTTTTTTTCTAAACTACTTACCCTTATGTCTACAAATTACAACCTTTTTCAGCTTTTACAGCCTTTACCGTGACTAAAGCGTGACATGATAAAATTAGACTTGGATAGTCTCAAACCAAATTTCCCTACAGGACAATTAAGATTTGAACTGAAGTGAATTGAATTGTGTGGGGGCGTCACACTGGATTTCCATGCTTTAATGTGGGTGACAACTCTGACTCAGTAATGAGGTGGTTGGGTTTGTTATGCTTTATTGGATAAGTCAATTTATTTTTAATCAAGCAGTTGCAGATCACGTTTATATGAATTGCCTATGTCATTGCCCCTAAACAGCAGCACCTATGGCCACCGTTGGCATTCAAATTATTTACCAAACAATTTGACAAAATGACAAATCAAATCACTCCTTGCTGGACCTTGCTGTTAAAGGCGCATTAAGCAAAACACACAAACTGCAAAAAATTCAGTATTTTTTCTAGAAATGTCACTATCATTTGTCTACAGTATGTCCAAATAAGGCATGAGGCAATCGTTTCATTCTTGAACCAGTATATTTTAACCAGCCGTTCATGACTGTAAAATACATAAATATAATAAAATAACTATTTACATCCAACTAACTTTGCAAACAATCAAAACCAGTATGTACACAGGAACCATAGGCTTTGAAGGCAGCATCTTCATACCTCGTCAGTGCAATATGCGCTTCGTCCCTCCATCACAACCTGCCAAACACAACACCATGAGATCAAGCAGCCATGCCAGTCAAACTGCCATAGACTGGGATAGTTGAACAACCAAACCAAGAGTCTAAAATTGGAGAAGACTACTGTGGCTAGTGATGTATCCTTAACATAGGCCTTCATATGCCTATGTATCAAAAGTCTTGTCAAATATGATACATCTTTGTGGTCCTTTTCCACTGATGGATTACTGTCTATCACACATGAGCATTTGACATATCTTGGAAGTTGAGAGGCTATCAGCTGCTTGATCTCACTCCAACATCTATTTACTTAATCAATTAATAACAGAGCATAACAAGCCCTATTTAACAATTGAGGTATTCAATAATGTAAAACCAATAACAGGATCCTCTGTACATGACCTTTAAACTTGTAACTGAGGATTGTTGACGATGCCAGTTGTTCGACGTGTTCTAATAACAAAAACCATTTCACCAACTGCAACATTGTTTTATTACTCCTCAGCACAGTCCATATCTTTCTTGTAGTGATTTCTACTGATTGAGGGCTCATGAAAGACATCGTAGGTTAATCCCGGCCATGTATTCACCCTTAGTGTGATATGATGCTCAGGTCACAATGCTGCCACTGTATCTAAACTATAGCTGGCAGCCTAAAAAGATCAAATAAGACAATTGGCATTTCCTCCGTTTCCTTCCCAATCAAAGACACATCAAGTGAAGTCTTTCAACATTCAATCCTGCCTACTGCTGTGCTTATGGCAAAATACAGAGAAAATGTGGCAGATGTTAGTAAATAAAATATCTCTAACTCTAACTATGGATGGCTTAGTTGTTTTTTGTCTTGTGAGAAGCTAAACTGAATCTCAGCAATGAGACTGAGACTAAGACTGATCACGTCCGGTCACTGACAGGACCAAACAGCATAACTAAAGATCAGGCTTTCAGAAGTCAACATTTGGCATACATCAGATGAAGGAGGGAATAACAGAGACATCCTGTATCATTTAAAATCCTTACAGGAGCGCTGGCATGCAATCCCATGCCTAAATAAAAGAGTTACACCAGACCTCTCTAAGAGAGAGCAGGCAGCTAAGAAAAGTGCAGGACAGACCGGTGGCTTCTACTGACCTCTGATAGATCAGTAATATTATATGTTCGCGTGCAAGGCCTTTTGATCCTCAACAGGACTGTTTTAAAACCTGAAAATGTAATTCTAATTCAAGGATCAAAATCTACAGCATTACAAAGCTTCTGATTGCTATGGCCATTCAAAAACAAATTAAATATTTTCTTCCTCACAAATATTAAAAGGGGCATAAAATATGTTTTGTGACTAAATAAAAAGGTCATTAAAATGCATTGTAAATACTGAGAGAAAACAAAATAACACTGCCCAGCAGAAGTCAGTTTTCAAGATGTGCTGGTTAACCAATTTTTAAAAAAGTGGCACCCACCGAAGGGATACATGAAACCTACCAGATGACATTGGTTAGACTCTCGGACGCAACCTGAAAGGAAAGCTCAGTCGTTTTTTTCTCAGCATTTCCACAGGGAAAAGACTGCTAAAGTTGGGTGACACTCCTTAGAGTGTGTGTGAAGCTAATAATAGAGGTATGCTGCAGTGAGCGCATTATTGTAAAAGATGGAAGTAATTGGACTAATTCTAGAGAGACCTTTTTTTTTAAGCTGGTATGGGAAAAAATCTAGGCCTTAAGTGGGAAGCCACGCTGAGGTTCATAGGGGAGGACAGAAGACGGGGCTCGGGCCTCCTCTTAGATAGACGTGTGCTTCGGTAGATAAAATACATATCTGACTAGAACTGAATTAGTGCCATGCCATTACACAGAAATGTTGGCTTGTAAAATCCATCTAGACAAAAGCTCTAGCACTACAACAAATGCAGCATCCTCATTTAATGAGCTTCCCCCTCGCACACAAACAAAAAGCTGCCAGAAAACCCAGTCCCCTCCCATGGCAGGACCAGGCGAAAGTCAGGTAACAGTACCATGAATATATATATTGTTTTTTTTTACAAATTGTGCCCATTCATTTGAGGTGGAGTGTCCTCTACCCCCCCCTCCACCCCCACGCCATAACATTAGGTTCTCTGCAGCCTACAATATCCACAACAGCCACCCAAAACCTCTATTAGAGCCCTCTACAAATGAGAACATTTTCACAGTGGAGTAGTATGAGTGACAGTGCAGATACCTCATGAGGTATCAAACTGTTTAGTGTGCTCATGCATGCATATACCACTATAGGCTATGTATGAGTGATGTACAGGTAAAAGGAGAGAATTTAACTGTCACTGTCATGAAGGCAACCGTTTTCTAAGCCAGTCCCCCTTTTGCAGACTCCTGTTCCATGAGACCACAGGAGGAATAAATAAATTGGCACAGTGAAGAAGTAAAAAAAACCAGACTGAACTGTAGAAGCTCAGTCGCGTCATCAGTGACAATGGCCTCGTGAGGTCACGCTCCCTCTGTTGCTTCTCACCCCTGCTCAACTTAAAACACAACTACGACCGGGGTTTCTATCACTTTAATCTTTCCACTTTCTTATTCTCTCCTTCAGCCTTTCATTTCAGTCTATCTTGTCTTCCTGTTTCCCATCGGTTCTCTGCTGATGGTGCGGTGGGGTCAGTTCAGATGCACTAGTGTTGTCCATGTCCTCCCCGCTCCCGTCGTGGAACGCCCCCTGTCCCGACCCCTTAGCTTTGGCTCTGCGTGCGTCCAGGTAGCCGGCGATAAACTCTGAGTTCTGATAGATGAGCATGCCGGACAGCGTGAGCACCACGCCGGCGCAGCTGAGGGCGGACAACTCGCTGCCGAAGAGCAGCTGAGAGAGCAGCAGGTTTCCCACCACGCTCAGGTTGCCGAGGATGTGCAGAGTGACAGCAGAGGTGAGCGTGATGACGCAGCAGCTGGCCAGGTTGTACATGACGGAGCCCAGGCAGCTGAGCAGGATGAAGACCCACAGGTGGCGGTCGTAGTGGAGCGGAGACTCCAGCATAGCCCAGTTCTCCAAGGCCAGAGCCGCCACGGCCAGGATGCAGAAACTAGGAATGGACATCAGGTAGAGCAGGAACACAGAGTTGATTTTCTCCTCCTGAAGCAAAATACCTGAGTAGAGAGAGAGAGAAATATAAGAGCTGGTGCAAACTTGAGTTTAACACAAAAGACAGACATCACAAAAGAAGCAAATTAGACCTGTACATTCCTACGATGTTGAAATGTCCTCCTCTCCAAGTACCTTATACATAATAACAGAGTGACCTGTTCGCTTAAATAAAAAGACATGTGCAACATTTAAGTGTGTCAGAGAAAAGTAAACATATGACGGTCACCATTACGAGAGAGAGAGGATGAAAATAGCTTGTTGCAACTTGAGACAACATCGTCCGGTGGGTTTGGCATTTCAGGATGGACTCGAACCTTCAGTCGTGATTAAAAATAAAATAGTTATGTGCTCCAACGTCTATCTGTTGAACCTAGCACCAGTGGTTTACAAGTAGCCAGTGGTTTACGTCTCCTGCTGTATATTTATTTACCCGTATTTAACAAGGCAAGTTGGCCATGAAGTTGAGCAGCAGCAGCCTAGGGGAAGAGAGGCAGACTGAGGGAAAATAACAAGTACAAACACTGTGGAGATTTTCAACACATCCACAGTCCTGTACTGTTGGTCACTGAGCGGCTACAGCGGAGCATTTGGGGATGAAATGCCTTGATCATGTGTGTGCTTCCATGCCTGTTGCTTTGTGTGTACCTACATGTCTGCTACTGTGTGTGTATTTGCTCACATATCTGCTGCTCATTCAGCATGTTTGTGTGTAGATTACCTCACATTTGTTGCTATGTGCAAGCTTACATGTTGGGGGTGTGCCAGCTTGTGTGTATGTAGACGGCCTCATATTTGTCCTGTCTGTCTATTTGTACTTTACCTGTAATCTGTACAGATGATTACATGTTGTATTTTTATATGCATTTTTAACTACAGTTTCTGGCTATTGACATCTGGCCACAGGGACTACAGTTGAAAATTAGCCAGTTGGCTGACACTGGCACATTTACACTCGGGTCGATTAATGTGCACTGTTTCTGTTTAAGAAATAAATAATTAAATGAAATGGGCACCTCAATGGCAGCTGTTGGAGACAAGGTGTCTTATTGACTTTCCCAACTCAGACATCATCAGTTGGCCCGGTGATTTGAACTGATGACTTTCCAGTCACAAGCCTGCCTCACTAACCACTGGGTTTACGGCTGCTCCTCCTCGTACAAAGCATGAAGCCTTAAGTCCCTCTGAGCAAAACACAGTATCTGCTTTTTTTGTTATGTAAGAAATTAAGACAAGGCCTTAAAGTATTTTTAGAAACTCTACTTTCTGAGGCTTCTTTCTTCCCTGACAATTACCATACTATGTAGACTAATGACGTTAGAAAGCCTAATCCACCACACAAAACACACTGATCCGTGGTGGATAGTTTTCAGAAACCACCATTACAGTAATTCCTAGCACAAATGCTTCCTGAGCCGAGAACATTAGCTAAATGACTGTAGTGAGGTTACTACTTAACATAACACAGCCCATCTGACATGAATTCAAGAGAGGAATCCGTCTATTTTCCAGGACATGTTTGATCAAACTGCACACCTGTATTCAGTCTTAAATGATACTGGCTGTTAAAAGTTAATTTACATGCATTGGCAGCATTTCACAGATCATTTGCATTGGCAAATTGCAAACGCTCCCCCATGAAGATATGTTTTTTAATAGGCCTACATGTCCTTTAAATGTTCATTTCTAAACAAACAGAGAGAAAGAATTGGAAAAGCTTGATTTTCTAGGATCCTCAAAAGGTTTCCACATTGTATTCACTTTCTCAAATTTGATGCTGCATTAGAGCGAAAATAATCTATTTTTCCAGGATGTGGAGAAGCCTGCCCACTCTACCCTATAGACACTTCTTGGTATTTATAGCACGTGGACTAAGAGTGAAGAAACCAGAAAATTCCACCTTAAGGTATGGGTGTGTTACTGTACTGAGGAGTGAGTCACTAAAAAGTTCCAGGACTGCAGACTGCTGCGGTGTAGGAGGGAAACACCAAAATACACTCCGCTGTCAGTGGCATGAGACACGATTTCCATTTTCACAAGGAGGCGAGGATTTCACATTCCTCCTCAGGAAGATTATCTACAAAGTTACGTCAGTTTAACGCATCAAAACAAAATGTTTACAGTCTGGGGTGACAACAAGCATGGATCATGATGAAAGACTGTTGTACTTACTCTGCTGAATGGTCTTGACACCCCTCAACATAGTCGCTGCGAATACAAAGAAGCAGCCGGTCTGATCAAACTGGACCTCGCCCATGATGCTGAAGGAGGCTCCCAAGCAGATGGGCATCATGGCTGTGTATTTGAGGATATGATGCTGCTTGCCCAGGATCAGCGTAGAGATGGCCAGGGTAAAGAGCGGGGTGGTGGTGTAGATCATTTGTGCAAACGACAGCTGGACATAGTTCAGACCCATGTTGCCGAAGGCGATACTGGCACAAAATGTCAAACTCAACAGGAACACCTTGCACTTAGCGCTGGGGGTCAGGTCCTGCTCCCCGGCTCTTTTGTGGCGGATCACTCTCAGCTTGATCAGCCCATAGTCCACAACAATAGCCGTCAGCATGTGCAGGGCCGATAACAGCAGAGGGTACCTGAAGTTGTACACAGCGAATATCCATTTGTTGAGACTGGAGATGGTCGTCCCCGTCACCAGCCACACGATGACAGCGGAGAGGAGATGGAGCATCTCTGCGGGTGGCCTTCTGCCCGTCTCTCGCCGAGTCGCCTCGCATTTTGAGAAGCCATCGGCGTTGATCATGTTCGGATCATCGTCGTCTCTGTAAGGAAAACACATACCGACTTGGCAACGCAGCCGCACGCTCATCTCCACATGCACACCGACTCTGCTCGGGGTGACAACATGATCACTAAGTTATAAAACCCGAAAATACTCTGCGATATGACTGTTTTTCTCCGCGGCGTGGCTGCCACAGTCTTGCTCTTTGTTGTCTAGTAAACCTGCATTTTCTGTACCGCCTATGGACACGTGCTTCTATTTTGCACCGAGGACTGGTTGTGTAACCCACCCCGTACAAGCAAAAAAAAAAAGAGAAAGAAATGACAGATGCTAGACCAGGAAGGCAGAGGGGGAGAGGAGAGCTACTCGGGGCGGGCTGGGGAGCAGTAGACGCGCCTTCTCCACGACGGGGACTGGTGTGATTGGTTATTATCTTGAAATGCAGCCATGAACTGATGATGACGACTCGGTTTGATGCAAAAAAAAAAAAAAAAAAAAAAAAAAAGGTTTGTGAGATGACAGCAGTGCGGTACACACACCACGGGAGAGCCCACTGATCCGCCTGTAACTCAATATTATTATTCGAAATGCCAGAAAGCGCGGTTCGACATGAGTATCCCACCCGCACCTCATGGGCGTTTTGTGAACATGCTTGTTTTAAAATAGACGCTTACTTCATGGCTGCCGAGATCTTGTGATTCCCTCTCGCCACCGGAGCAAAGGGAAATCCTGTGCTTCAGCCAGCTCGAGCTGAGAGAGAAACGGTGCTGTTCACAAATAATAACACACGAACGGTTACGCTTCACGATGATGCACAACTCTAATTTAACGTCGATTCGTGTCAAAATAAGATCGGTAGCTAGGTAAGCAAGCGGGCCAGCCTGGGCGATATCTGATAATATAAAGATACAAGGTGGGTTAGCTAACAATAACCGTTGCTGTCACTTGACACCGGGAGCTCGATGTGTCTGGCCTTGGCTTGTGTTATGCTAAAATCACTCCAGCTAGCTAAGTTAGCCAACCTGTCTAATAACTGTAAAGAGGTTCGGTTAGCTAACGTTAAAACACTCGGCTAGCTCGACGAGTCGCCCGGCAACTCGATGATGTTCGCTGTCGAAATCTGTTCGTAAAGTTACACGATGACAGCACATTTACTCATTTGTGTTTCATCTTTACCTTGTTCTCTGTGTACCTTTGGTTTGACAGCATCCCAGTATCCCCGTCGGTCGCCGTGCACGCTCATCCCAGCCGAGGGGGACGCGCTCTGGTGTCATGGGGTAGTTCATTTAAAGGGCAATGCCACCCATTTAAAGCTGGCTGGTGCAACCTGAATGCAACTTCTGTGCAGAGTGTTGGACTCACGGAAAAACGCAAAAAATATCATGGAAATGATGATTTACTTTTCCTTGAAACATCAGGAACTGTACATCACTGTAACACGCCAGTGTTATACAGAAGGAAAACATGTATTCTCCAATGGGCAATGAGTACAACTACTGAGTACAGTAGCAAAGTCAACCCACGGTAAAGTCAATTACAATGTATTGAAGAACCTGATATCAGATGTATTAACAAGTAGGCAGAAAAGGAAATGAATCAGGCACTTGCTTAGAACTTGACACAAAGTTTGAGCAGCGTATCTACATGCATTGTTTATCAGCATTAGGCCTACTCATCTTTTGTAAGTCTGTTATGGCCAATCAAAAAAGTTGTCAGTTCCGTCCGGTTACTTCTTATAGCTGCAAGCAGTAAACACATTTATATTACCTTGAGCTATATTTCTTAAGGTGCTCCTTAGAGGCACACCCCTCAAAAAATACAATGTAAACATTAAATCTGAACATGCATCAGTAAACAAATTTTTGCCAGTTAGGCAATTTAGCTCAGAAGAAACTAAGAAGATGGATACTATTCCTTTTGGATTACTTTTTTTGGTAAACTTTCAAATAATGATGTAATATGCTTTTCATATAAATCATCATGCATTATTGCCAACAGTTCAACAGAACTCATAACATAATGTACATGAACATAAAGGAAAAGGTCTTGTACAAATTAAATGCTAATAACATGGCCGGTCTGTCTCTCCTTAAATTGGTTGCCTGTCAGTTTTAGAATTGATTTCAAGATTTTATCTATGACAAGAAGTTGTCTTGGCCCTGGCCTATGACTTGGACTCTGACCTTTTAACCCCTTATGCGCAGTCTGAGTCGTTTACATCACTTCTCAAAACCCATTTGTACAAAAAGGCCTTTTCATAATTTTTTTGTCCTGCATTTTTTCTTGTCACTGCTGGTTTATTTTTTGTTCCCTGTTTGTTAAGCAGTTTGTAACATCTGTTTTGAAAAGTATGATATAAATAAAGGTATTATTATTATTATTATTATTACTGTTGTTAATATTGTAAAGTTCTTGAGAAAAGGCAGCAGCCTAGTGTCCACAGAGGGTGTCCCTTGTACAACCCACCCAAACAGTTTTTTATTAATGGCTCTTTTAACTACTTATCAATATACAATATATACCACTGTGTCATGATGGAGTACAATTATGACTTCAAATGCTTTGGTAGCCTAGACTACATATCCAATTTTGCTTTAGTACATTTTGAAACAGAGGCTTAAACCTGAGCCAGGAAACCTTTTATGTATTGCCGGATGATACATTTCTGAGTGTCCTTCTTCTGTTGCACAGCTGACATTCATCCTCCACCGGGCAGAGAAGCCGTCCCGAGGGAAATTTACTGTTCGCCTCGAGTCATCATCACAGGAGACACTGTTTTCTCTTGAGGTCCTCTATCGTTAATCCCTCATGGGTAAAAAAAAATGCACAACATTGGTGTGATTGTGAAGAAGTGCACAGTGACAGTTTTACGTTTTTATTTGAGCTCAAAAATGTAAAATTTCCGAGGTCATTGGGCACAAAAGGTGAGTTCACATCATGTTCAGTGAGAGTCTACAAACAATTATCTAGGTGAGGAGGCTTCTCTCTAGAGCAGTGCCTAAGCACTCTAAAACCATGCATAGCTACTGAATATGTGGCCATGAAAACTGAGTATGTAGCATGTTGCAGTGCCTGCAGGTAAACATAATGATGTGCATTGTTTGAACAACACCTTAATTGCATCATCAGCATTATATATGTTATAATTTCATATTCCTAATTTAATTTCCCAACATTTCATGAACTGGTATACAATCTTGAATCCATTTAAGATTATACAAATAGAATTTGAATACTGAATATGTATGTTCAAGTCATCTGAAAACAATACAGTATCTTTTTCCAGTGATCATAGATGAGGTAATTCTATTTCTATTATACTTTTGCTATATACAGGCCAAAACTAAAAGTGCCTTTTACAGAACCAGGCAGTCATAAATGTGCTTTATGCCCTGTAAAAATGCACAGTAAGCTCAAAACTATGAAGGAACAGGTAATTAATCTTTAATATGGGAATGTACAGTATATTACCACTAATGTACATCAGTGCTTGGTTGCATACAAAAACTTTAGCAAGTTGTATTGCAAAGCCTTTCACCAATGGTTATCTTGTCCTTGACTGAGGTGCGTAACTCTGCTTTCTTTACATCCCTACCTTGCAGCTAAGGGGATACTGTTATTAAAACATTATCCTTTTTGTGTTGCATAAAACACCTTAGGAGTATTTACTTTCCTTGTGCATAAAGCACCCTGGGTGTATTTCCTTATAATACCTCAAGTGATTGTGCAGTTGCGTTATTGCTGACACTTCCAAATAAATCAACACAATTTTTAAAAAGTGGAATGTTTTGTGTGCAGAAATCAACCAGCTAGCCTGCTGCTTTTCAAGATAGAAACACTATTCACAGAGCTAGCTGTCTTTGTTTTCTTTTGCAAACTAGGGGTCAAATGTTTGTTGCTACTAGCCAATAAGATAAACCTTAACATTGCTTTATGTCAAAAATTCCTAATTCAGTGCAGCTTGAAGTGTACATGTCAGCCCCAAAATTACTGCAATGTCTGCCAAGTGGCAGCGACAATCTGTAAGAATTACAGAGTGTGGTTGCAATGCTTACTAGGGACTTCACTGCAGTATTATAAACTCTTGGTTAAGGAAATCCCCAAGGAAAATTAAATACTTAAACGAGACTCTTATGGTGGAAACCCAAGATATTTTATGCAACCGGACATAACTTTAAGATCATGTAGAAAGCAGTGTTTATTCTCTATACAACAGCATGGTGTGCTCAGTCACTAATCCATCCAAAGGGATTGACATCTACCTTGGTTAGTATTGGCCTAGTGGCTGCTCTTAAGAGGCCAGTCAGAGTGGGCTATGTCTCCTAAAGATGCAGTTTGTGTTGATTTTAAGAAATAGAATACGAAAAATCCCCATGAATCAAGAGGGATCAATAAATGAGGCTCTACTGTGAAAAGCCTTTTAACATAGAAGGCTGCTTTGTCCTGCCACAGTCCTTCCAAAGTGTGGAGTCAGGAGGAACATTTTGTTCCGGCTTTGAGAAGAACAGGACGTCCCATACTCCAAACAACAGCATCGCCTGCGCTCCTCACCTCCCCAGGTATCACCATATACACTCTGTGAAACAAGTGTGTTTCAATGCAGAAATAGTTTATCTGTAAACCATATCATAATCTTACACACACACACACACACACACACACTCTCTCTCTCTCTCTCTCTCACACACACACACACACTATCTACTCTCATAAATAGTTCTCTCTTTAACGTTGGATGAGCGCACACACAGCAGACACAAACTAAGTGAGGCCATGCATTGTATAACAGAGCAAGTTTGATCAGAATAGAGAGTAGTTACTGGAAGCAAGAGCTTGTTTTCTATATAAGTCCTTGAAGTTGTGTAAGTAGGGGCTGCTTTCTACAGACGGCTCGCACACTTACACACACACTCATACACACAAAAAGAACTGTCCATAACTTGTGTTGTTTGCAGCATGAGGAACCTCTCTGCTTGCTCATCGGGCCTGTCCGCTGTCCGAGGGGAACGGCCCTAGAAGATTTCGGGGCATTGGCTCCAGTCCTGTCTGTCTTTGGCCTCCCAGTAGCCGCCCCTGTAGACGTAGGTGCTGTCCCCGGTTGCATCGTCCGTCCTCTTCTCAAACCACAGCGGCTGGTAGCCCTCGATGTCCTGGCCTACGGGGGCGACACACAAGCACAAGTTTCTAAACACATCGTTTAAACATACAATCACAGCCACTTTATTAGGTATCTAGTACCGGCTGCTCATCTGTTGCTACAGCCCATTTATCATAAGGGCCAACAACTTGTGTGCTCTGAGATGCCCTTCTGCACCCACTGTAGTCTGCCCATTTTCCTCTGACCTCTCTCATTAACAAGCTGTTTTCAGCCACAGAACTGACGCTCACTGGATTGTTTTTGTCTTTCGCACCATTCTCTGTAAACTCTAGAGACTGGAGTGTGTGAAAATCCCAGGAGGGCAGCTGTCTGGCACCAACAATGTGCACGTCTGGCAACAACAATGACACCACATTCAAAGTCGCTTAGATTACGCATCTTGTCCATTCAAAATACCCACACCATGGCTGATTATCAAATCCAGGAATGCCAAGTCGATACTTGTGTCCTTGTGGAAAAAGTTCTTCCTAAGTTGTCTTGGGAGAACGATCTTATGAAAGTAAGCACAGAGAAGCTTCCTTACAGTTTGAGATGGACTGTGTGCTTCATGTCGTAGACTATAGCGTTGCTCAGACGTGATGTCGCAATGAATCTTGGGGCTTTCAATTCGTTCTCATCCGTCAAGTCACCAGCCAATGCATCCATCATCCATCCTGTCGTTCTTTTGTTTGGAATCGTGCTTCGGTGGTTAGATATTATGTAAAACATGTCACGTCATGGAGGACACAAGAACGCAAATTGATAATCAGCCCATGTCTGCATGCTTTACATATTGAGTTGCTGCCACATGATTAGCTGTTTAGAGGAGCAGGTTATGTGTGTTAACGAGCGTACCTAATAAAGTGGCCGGTGTTTTTCCAAAATATCACAAGCTCTTTGCCCTTTGAGATATACCAGGCAGTATCTATCTCTATCATCTGTATTCCTCTTTCTTGCTCTTGTTCCTCTCCCTCTACTCACCTTCCTCCAGGGCCTGGTTGGCCTGCGCCTCCCTCCGTTTCCTCTCCAGCCTCTGTCGCTCCTCTAGACGCTGTTTCTGGGCATTCGCTTCATCCCACAGTCCCGCCTCCATCAGCCGCTGGTCCGGCCTCAGGCGGCTGTCAGTGGGCGCCACGCCTTCTTCTGGCTCATTCAGGGTCAGAGCGAGCGAGGAGAAAAAGTGCATGTTCTCCGCATTATCCCTGGAGAATGAAAGACAGAAGACACACAACTCATTAAGACAGAGGTCAGAGATATAGGAGGGGAAGGGGAAACATTAAAGAAGATGAACCCTGATCAAGGAGGGGGGGGGTAGTTTGAAATTCCCATACGCAATCTTTAAGATGAGGTGGAAACGAGGTGGACACGATGTACTTACGGGAGAGGATATTTCTTCCACAACAGTTTGGGCGGCAGAGTCTGATAAACAGTCTTTTGTTTGCCTTCGGACCCTCCGCACCCTTGGCTGCTGTCCACTATTTTGGCACTCTCCATCTTGTCGTCCCAGGTTCCCGACAGGATATAATGGGCTGTGCCCTCTCTGTCCTCTACCACACCTGTCACCTACAGAGAAGACAGCAGACAGGAGGAGATACGTTACCTGCATGCTCTGAAAGACACGCTCACAGCTGGATACTATTTTAGATCTTTTTTTTTGGACTGTTCCAATGAATGTTAATAGTTTATAGTATACTTTACAGAGAGGGAAATTAATAGTGTCATGTCATGTTTGGTGGTTATATTCAAAACTTGGTGAGAAAAGCTTTGTTTGATTTAAAATTATATTACAGAGTACACTGAATTAAAAATGACAAGATTACATTTTCGTGTAAAACCAATCTTTCTTTATTGTATCTAATTACCTGGGCAGCTTAAGACGAAATGCATTTGTTGCAATGTTATAGTGCAATAAACATTATTGTAGGTTATAGTTGATAACCATGTCTATTCAAAAAAGACTGCTCTGGTGAAGTTCTCATAGTTCTGAAAGTAGAAATTACCTTGCATTTGGAATTAAGTGAAAACTAGCTTATTGCTACTTGCATGCCTGGCAGCTGTGAACATCTTGGCAAATTAAAATATAAAAATATATAACATAAAATAAATAAAATCACCAATAATAGCTCACTACTACAACTTGACAACTAACGTTACTGCTATCATACAAGGATACTTGGCAAGGAATACTAACGTTATATTCTCAGCGAAGGATTAAGCCCACTAACAATGAAGTAGAGTCTCCACCTATATATTACTTATTTCATTCAAGGGTTAATGAAACATATTTAAATGACAGAGGATTTAATTTGAAAAAACAATGTTCTACATCCCATGTTTTTTCATGTATAGTTCAAAAATAATCAGAACTTGTAGATAGTGTTCAAAAAATTACATCTTAGCATATTCAAGTGAAATGATGGAATTAATTCCATTACTGCCTATAATCAAATGTGGTCCTTTTCATGTTACAGTTAAACTCCACAAATGCAGATATCTAGGAGTATCTTCTAAACTTTAATTGCAAGTTAATTTTCCTTCTGATAATCCAAAAATATGAAAAAAAACATCCAAAAATTCAGGAAAGTATACCCCTGTTTGAATGAACAAAAAACAAATGTCTTATAGCTTACATATTACTACATTATTAAGATAAGATTAAATAGATAAAATTATTTAGACCACTAAAGAAACCTATCCACAGCTGAATGCCAAAAACACATTGTAGATCTGGAATTTCCTGGGTTTTTTTTGCTTTAAATTGACATTTCCTGTTCTGGCAAAAGTAAAAATGGGGTAATTTATTAGGAATAAACACAGCCAGCAGAGATGCTAGTTGTTACTTTCCCTCCACTACAGAATGAAACAGTACAACAGACTTACTTTACGTGGGACTTCTCTGGAGAAGTAGCTGTAGGGAGAGAACTTGAGGTGGCAGGTGTCCTTGGTGGTGTTATTGACTACTTCAATGTCTCCAGACTACAGACAGCAAGAGAGAGACAAACAGAAGAAGAAATGCATATGTGACTTACAAGTGTCTGATGAACCAAACTGCTTTCCCTCATTAACACAACACACCCAAACATGCACATGTATTTGCACACGTACACACACACACAGACACACACACACACACACACATACATGCACAGGGACAGACACACACACACTCACTCACAGGGACTCTCTTTCACAGACACACACACACCCTCCTACTCAATATCATACACACTTTAATGAATTTGATTTCCTTTGTCATTTCTGATTCTTTTTTGTTGATGTAACATTTTTCCAAATTGTTGAGTCACTTAGTTTCTTTTATCTAATCCAGTCATATATTTACTTACTTTACTGATTTCATTGCTGTTTCTTTTGAGGTTAAATTTTTGAAAGGTGAAATGAAAAGCCCTGTATGTCAAATTTCTTTTTGTTTTCTTTCTTCTTATTGTGTTTTGTCATTTATGTGTGCAATAAACTAGTCTAAACACACACACACACACACACACACACACACACAGCAGGGGAAGACGAGGGGGAGCACATGTCCTCACACACACTGCACAGAGTATGAGAGAGTAACACACCTGATCAATCCACAGCTTCCCTACAATAATGTTGTGCACCGTCGAGGTGACTTTGCCCCACACATAGTGGTTTCCACTGGAGTGGAACTGCAGGTGAATGTATCCTACAGGGAAGGAAACGAAGACACAGTTTTCCAAAATGTGCAAAACACAATTCTGTTCTCACTTAAAAATGGGAAATGTTCTTCTTCATGTTCTAACAGATATTTTGTGTGGATTGCAAATATCATATCTGAATGGCTGTTTGGCAGGACCTTGTATCACTTGCCAAGCTTTGCATATTTCTTGTATGACGTATGTCAGTAAGTCCTGTGTTACTTGTTCCCGGAGGGGGAAATTAACACCAGCCACCAGCCAGATGCTCGTAAATTTTGCCTGTGGCTGGTAATATAATAATAATAAACTCTCTCTATATATACTGTACATATATATATATAGCACTTTTCAGAAAGTGCTTTACAAGTATGAACCAAAAAAACAACTGAATAAAAACAATTCAGCACTTAAATGAAATACAATAAATAAAATAAATAATACAATAAAATAAGCGGGAGGACTATAATAAACAGGGTTACAAAAGTGTGGTGGTAACCTAATCAACCCCCAACTTTGGCAAGTAGCCCATCATCATTTAATTTAAAAATATAGTTGGCTTGTGAAATAATTCAAATAGTCAGTGATTACCCTATTTTTAATTTGTATTTGTGATCTATTGATTGTCAGCATCAAGCTTCAAGGGTAATCTAGGGTATCAAGGGTAATTCCTGACTGATTGTGATTCTTACCCAGCGGCATGACAGAAATATATTTCCCACGGAACTTGCTATCAATAGTGATCTCCTGCCATAGGGTCCATCCTCGCTGTGACGTCACATGGTGGGCGGCAGCGGGGGGGTGATGACTGACCTGAGGGTGAACGGGATCAGCTGGCATCAGCAGAAGCATTTACCCGCAGCTGTCGTCTATTTTCATGCAAAGAATGATCCACCAAATCTACGTATGTGTTTGTTCTTCACTGTGTTTTTGTCTGTATATGAGTATGTGAGTCTATGTGTCTATAAGGGGGAACAGCAAGTGTCTGTGTGTGTGTGTGTGTGTGTGTGTGTGTGTGTGTGTGTGTGAAAGTAGGCTTGTCAGGATGTGTGTGTATGTGTGCGTCTGTGTACATACAGCATACAGGTGTGTACAGTACTGTGCAAAAAGTCTTAGGCACCCTACATTGTTTATATAAACTTTGTCTTAGATGTTTATTTATTTGTTTTCTGCATTAGTGTGTCAGTAGACTGCTCTTTATAGTAAATGTTTTGATATTTAGAAGCTTTTCATTTCATTATTTTTGAAAGCATCTTTGCTTTATGGATTTTTCATGTGCCTAAGTCTTTTGCACAATACTGTTTGTGTGTCTATCTTTGTGTCACCTGCTCAGAGATGGAGCGATAGCCATACTCCTCCAGGCGGTCCAGCTCGTAGGTCTCCCCCAGGAGAGGGTTGAAGGGCTTGGCCGTACGGTGGACCGTGGTGGAGTAGGAGGAGACAGAAAAGGCGGCCACCAGGCACATCTGCTCCAGGGAGGAGTCACAGCGAGCCGCCCGGTCCAGAAGCTCGCTATACTCTAGATCCTCAGTCAAACGCTGCAGCATTGACAAAGGCTCATTGAAGTTTACCTGCAATCAGGACAAACAACATCAATTCAACAATTATAATATCCATCCACTCACAACTCAAATGTCACAAAAACTACATTACAATTTACAATTTCCCATTTGGCAGACGCTTTTATCCAAAGCGACGTACATATGAGATTTTAATACAACACAAGCAAGGATCTAGTCGAGAGAGAACAACGAGAGTAAGTGCCATACATTAGAGCCGAGAGTAAGTGCAATACATACATTACAACCAGATTATAAGGTTTGCATTTACAGGCATGGGTATCTTGGACAGCTCTTTGCCAATACAGTTCTTCATGATGCTCCACAGGTTGAGGGAGTAATTGGGTTTGTCAGGAATACGGCTGCGCCTTGTTCTTTGTAGCTGCATGTGGTTTGTGTCTGAGGAGTCCTGAAAAAAGATCACAGCACAAAACACAGGTTAAAAAGGTCAGGTTTTTTTTAACCTTTTGAAAATTCAATAAAGAGATTTAAAAAAAAAAAAAAAAAAAAAAGGTCAGGTTTTTGTAAAAACTGGAATACACAAAGAGATACTAGTCTATTATTGTTAATATATAGGTAAGAAAAGCCTGATTAAATTTAAATTACATTTTTTTTTGTGTGTGGGTGCATATGGGTGTATGTGTGTGCGGCAACAGCAACATTATGTGCCTAATAGCTGGTTCTTGGCAGATAAAAGTGAGTAAAAGGCTACATTTACTTGATCAAGATCAGCATGCCGAGGACCTACATTCTCATTGTGGGTCCAGTCATTCGGCATTCCTCCACTCATCATACTCTGATTACTTCCTGAGC
The DNA here is from genome assembly GCF_046629955.1 of Centroberyx affinis. Taxonomy (NCBI): domain Eukaryota; kingdom Metazoa; phylum Chordata; class Actinopteri; order Beryciformes; family Berycidae; genus Centroberyx; species Centroberyx affinis. The sequence goes on along the minus strand of NW_027280317.1, from coordinate 63,127 downwards.
GCCTGAGAGAAAGCAACAGACTGTAATTACAGTTATCACAGGAATAGTGCTACAGGCTCAACCAAAATACAGAGATGAGGTCTCACTTGTGCTGTATGTGGTCACTCGCAGTCACAGTTATGAATGCAGGGGATTCCTCCATGGCATCGAAGAACTCTGCGTCCTCATTCTCATCACTGGCGTCGCCCTCCTGAGTCCTCTCCACACCTACTGCGACAGACACGCGACGACGAGACGGTTTCGTTTTTGTGTTCCAGTTACACATAAATCTATGCATAACACAGCTATAAATAAATGTACTACAAATCGAGACATTTTAAAGTCAAAATGAGCCAGACCACAGTGACATCAGTGCATCGCTACAACTGACCAGAAGAGGGCCATATTCCTATTCTCTGATATCATACCCACAACACCGCTCTGAGGAGCAGGGAAGAGAAAGAGAGTGGGAGAGAAGCGTCTCACCTGTATACGTGCTGGGATTCTCCCTCCAGGCTCTCTCTAAGCTGTTGTGCTGTTTGGCTAGCTGCTCAATGGTCTCCTCCAAATGATGACGCTGTTCCCTCTCATACTGCAGGCTCTTTTGCCACCTCCGGCTGTGTGTTTCTGCGATGTCCAGAAAGTCACGACACGCCTGAGGTGTGAACATCAAAAGATCCATGCGGAAAATTGACAACTGCAGTTATCAGTCTCCCCATTACAGTGATTATTGCCGTATCAACCAGAGCACTAGAGTTGCTCACATTTGTGTAAACTCACATTGATCATAGCATTGGAGGTGATGCGGAACAGAGTGGCACGCTCATTAACAGCTTTCAGTTTGTCTGTGCTGTCGGTGGATCCGCGCAGGTCCTCGAGTTCACTGAGGGAGCGCTGGAGGGCGGCGCCGTGCTTGCCTATCAGCTCATTACAGGTGCTCAGGTCATCCAGTTTACTGGCCAGAGTCTTGAGCACCCCTTGGGTCAGGGCACGGTCCTCCTGCGGCACGGGACCCTCATCTCCTGAGTCATCTTCTCACAAAATTGAAGGAGAAAGGTAGGTCATCCATCCAGTGCTCAAACACATTCAATTTTACATTCTATACAACCAACTCAGTCACGCGTACATAAATTACAAGTGACGTTATAATATCAGAGAGGTCATACCGCAAGTTATTTTTCAGGTACGTAACAGGCATACCATTATGGATGTTTATGGCGGTGAAATCACAAACAGATACAGTATAAGGGAAGTTAGGTTCTCATCAGATTCAGAAAGATGCAAAGACATTTGAAATAATCTCATTTTGGACTGAAACTAATTGAGAGTGTCAGTGGAGAATGGAGGGAGAAAGATAATAACTCTTCACACCCTGATCCCCCTACTCAACCCCCCTTATACTAGCAGAAAGCTGTGAATGAACACGGTTGCCCTGGAAACGTAGGCCTGTGCAATTGGGAGGCCAGGCTATTTTTAGCAGCAGAGAAAAAAGATGACGCACTACCCTTTTCCTCCTCTCCTCCTCTCGCTCTCCCATGTTGGCATGAGCTGAGCCATCAGTCTCAAGCATTGGAGAGGGAGGGCAGGCAGACTGGCCTAATAGCCAGGCACCAGAAAAGACATATTCAGTCAGAGAAATTACTACATTAACTTGAGGTGCCTTAACAGAAGGGATGCTGTAGCACACAGAATGGCTTTGAGACAGACTCTCTGGGAAAAGGGGACATTGGTGTGAAAGATCACCTTTTGGATTTAACCCACCTGGAATAGTGACAGTAATTTGAACATTATGAACTCTGTGTCAAAGATGTTAGTGCACACATAGGTCATGCCTGGTCCCTGACTCTGGGCAGCTGTAAATGTCAACATAAAGTACTTTAAAATGCTGCTGACTTCATCTTATGTAATCACACAGTTCTAGGTCAAAACCATGCATCCCTGTTTCTTGCCTGCTTCAAGAAACACTTAGTTGTGTTGATGTGTAAACTGAAATCTCCCAAGCAGGTTGGCTGAATCTAGGCCAGTGACGGCATTGCCTTTGAGCCCCAAAGCAAGGAGAGCGACTTCCATGCTGTATAAGAGGGAAATAGGGAAATAAAAACAATCAGGGCAAACTGGATTAGTAAAGTCTCAGGAGGAGAAGATTAAAATGAGAGTGAAAACTCCTTCAGGCATCTATAATGGTTTCATGACCCATATACAGGAGAGAGAGAGACCTTTCTTGACTTGTAGATAGTGTTCAAGGTATTATGGCACTAGGTTATGTATTTGAGATCTGGGTCCAGCTGCCATCATGGAAGTACACCAATTGCAAGGGAAATAAGTATGCTGCTACCAGACCCATAATACCCACTCATGGAATAATGTAGATACGGGAGAAAGGCATGTTGGTATTTGTGAGCTATATTGTAAACAGGACCAGGGAGAGTCAAACTGGTGACTCATCCTTGAATCACTAAAACACACCCACAGGAGAGAGAGAGAGCGAGAAAGGGAATATGGAAAGATAAATTGAAAGTCAAAATAATTAGGAGATGCAGAGTAAGCTTCTGCAATACAGATGTAGCAATCAAAGTCCCACTTTTACTGCAAGCTTGCTGCAGCACAGCCTCTGCTAGCAGATTTATTTGGATTCACCCTCACACACTCATTAGTTCACTTTTCAACTTCCAGTGGAATGGTCTGGTGACAAGTTGTTGGAGAGACTTGAGTTTTGCCTTACAATATGCCTATTCCCTATCATTACTCCAAAGCATTTGAAAGAAGATAACCTGTAGTGGCTGCTGAATTTACTATTGCAAGATAGACACCGGATAGATGGCTGATAACTTCTAAAATATCTACTTGATTACTGTTGTTCTGATCCAATTTAGCCAATCAATGTGCCCAGCTATCATTGCCAATAAACCCACAACCAAAGCCGCCTGCCATAATAATCTGTAATCTCATCACACATAACACTTCACCAAAACACGTATTTGTGTGTGTGCATGCACAGACAAGCCCAAATCAGTAAACCTGTGGAGACCTGTAGGGAGAAGACTGTAAAGTAACAATCTTTGTTACTAATTTGGAAACTAATATACACTTCCTTGGTCAGATTATAAATCTATGATTAAAGTCATTATACAGTCAAGCCAAAACATAACAGTCAAATAAGTAGGCTGCTCTAACAAAAACAATCAATACACCATCTACAACCACTGGGACTTCAGTACTGCAAACACTCTTTCTGAACCGTGGGAAACCTCAGCAAGAGAGGAAGGCTAAGTAAAACCTTCTAAATGGGCTCACCCATTTAAATCCTGTTTAGTGTCTTAGCTTTAATCACGACTAGTGTCTGGTAAGGCAAAGTCCAGTGCTATACAAAGAAACAAACAGATATTGACAAACATACACTTCACACAACACGCATGCTCCTCATTTGGCTTTAGCAACACGGACAGAATTACAGAGGTCTTTAAAATTGATTTGCATATTGCAGGTGCAAACCTTTTAGACAGCGTAAGAGACACTGAGCACTTAAAGACACATCCCTCTTATGGATGATACCTCCAGTAGCTGGGTCATATTCTCTTAATTATGATAAAAAAGTATGATTCAAATCATTCAGAGGCAAAAGAGAGAAATATGACACTTTCAATTAAAAGAGAGACTCACACAAAACAGTAAGGAACTGATAAGAGCTAGAGCTTCATTTTGTTCTGTTGTTCTGCAGTCACTTTGTGAATTATGGTCCCATGTTTTTAAAAATCTACTGCAATTCTGTCATAAGAGAAATCTAATCAGCATTACTACACAGACCTTTGCACAGAATACTGCAATAAGTCACTGCCAAACTTATTTAACTCAACACACACACACACTGCAACATTTACAAACACACGCACGTGCACACATACACACACACACACACACACACACACACACACACACACACTAATTTCTATTGAAGCTTACTTCTCACTTTGCTCTTAGTAAAAATTACAGGGAATAAATAGGTTACTTACAAGGTGAAACTCATTAAAGAGGCTGCTAATCTCTCCCTAATGTCCGTAGACTGTATGCAGAGATATATTTTCATAAGAATCTTTTCCCTCTTCACACCCTCTTGCTCTCTCTCTACCACTCCTGTTACCAGAATGGGAGGAGGAGTCTAAAGGAAGGTCATTTCATTCAGCTCTGACTGTCGTCATACTGAAAGAAAAAGGGAGGGAGAAGGGAAACAGTGGGTGGGAGGTGGGGGGGTTGTGTGTGTGTATTGGTATGCATGCACATGTTTGCAAGAGAGGGAGAGAGAGCGAGAGACAGAAACAACCCATTGCACACCTTGCATCATCTTTGCTCTTGGTTGTCTATTTTAAACATCCCTGAAGAGAAAATGAGGCTAGACAGTCACAAGCAGAAAATGTCTGCCAGATGAGACCATGGACAGCAGCCGCTCACAAGGACACTACAGTATCAAGAAATTATATATTATATGATATGATTGATATGATATATGTTATGTTATGATATATTATGTTACATTATTTTATGTTATGAAATGACATGATATATGATATGATATATGATATTATACATTATGTTATATGATATGATATACAGTACTGTGCAAAAGTCTTAGATATATTTGTTTTCTGCATTAGTGTGTCAGACTGCTCTTTCTAGTAAATTTTGGGATATTATTATTCAAATATTTTGATTGATTTTCACATATGTTGTACAATCACAATGGTGTTCAATACTCCAACATAAGATAAACATAGAAACATAAAAAAATAAAATAAAAAAAAGGCAGGGGGGCAGCTACATTGCATTTATGGAAGGGAACTCAATCTCAAAATAAGACAGAAATGGTTGCCAGACCTTATAATACTTCTGGGTGGAGCCTCGGGCAGTGTGTTTAAGCTGTTCAAGTTTAAGATGGGACATTACCTCCTCCACCCAGCGCTTGTGAGATGGTGGCATAACTTTCTTCCAACTAAGGAGTATCAGACGTCTAGCAAGTAAGGTAGAGAATGCTATAGCCTCAGCCTGGTGAGTTGTTATTGGTGTCTCCTGCGGGACTACCCCAAACAATGCAGTCAATGGGTTAGGATCAATAACCGTATTGCACATATATGAAAAGGTATTAAATACACCTGTCCAAAATGGGGTCAGTTTGGGGCATAGCCAAAACATATGACTGAGGTCAGCTGGGTCTCGACTGGCACCTGATGCAGGTTGGGTCTAAACCAGGGTGTAACTTGGCCAGCAGATAGATGTAGCCTATGCAGAACCTTACACTGCAACAACCCATGTCTAATGCATACTGATGATGAGTGTACCAATGTAATTGCGGTCTGCCAATTAAATTTTGGATATTTATAAACTTTTCATTTCGTTATTTTTGAAAGCATCGTCGCTTTATATATATTTTTTTTCATGTGCCTAAGACTTTTGCACAGTACTGTATGATATTATATATTATGCTATGCTATGTTATGTTATATTGTATTGTATTACATTGTATTCTATTCTATTCTATTCTATTATAGTATAGTATGAGGGGGAGGGGGACAAGGGAAGGTATGTTGTAAAAATTATGACTATGACTAACTGAATAAATTAATCAGTAGACCTAGAACTAAGTAGCATGATGATTAAATGCTAATTTGTCACACATCAGGCCCCAATGATCCATAATATCTTGAACACCACTACCCTCTTGTGGCCTGTTGTTTACATAACACTCATCGCTTTGGGGATGAAAAAGTGCAGACGTGCATTCAGGTAGTGGTTCTTGGTTGCATTAGCATGTATTGAGTACTTGGTATTGTATTCTTTCTTGAATTCAGAGCTGGCTTTATAATATGTTTTGAGTTGTTATTATATTTAGTCGACCTCAAACTTTATAGCCATCTATTCCCAAGTGAATTATGTTGTTCCTCTGGAGCACTGTGATTTAAACACTACTTATTCTGGGACTTGCTGCAAGTTGTCAAAATGATTGCCTGAAAGGAACAAGGACAAGGACAATCTATTACAAATAAAGATGACACTGATTAGTTTGCATGCACTAATTAGGGATTGGCTTTACAAGAATGTCTGTCAACACTGGCATATTTGTTAGAGTATCAAATTGATTAGGCTCACGTAAGCAGAGGAACTTAAAGTCGAGTGCCACCCATTTTAAGAATTCACGGGGCGTCCTGGTGGTTCAGTGGTGTAAGGTGCATACCAAATAACTGTGACGTCCTGGGATTAAATCTGACCCAAGACATTTGTTGCATGTCAACCCCCTCTCTCTCCCAATCTTTCCTGTCACTCTCTCTACTTTGAACTATCAAGGCGAAAATGCCAAAAATGAATTTAATTTGGGTTCAAGAACCCACACTATACATGTTATGGGTCAACAAAGGCACTGTCCTATTCATTGTCTATGGAGCAGTGCCAGATTTTACATCCCACTGAAATCACAAATTTAAGGGATCTCTCTCTATCTTTAGGAAAGAGCAGTGCAATTTCACAAACACTGACTGAAATGTCCTGGGGCACAGGAATAACATCTGTGAATTCTCAAAATGGTTGCCCCTTGAAAGCCATAACTGATCAAAAATCACCACAAGACAGACAACACAGAGACATGAGCGAATGTTATCAGTTCTCTGTCAAAATAAGGTAAAACCGATTGATCAGGTAAAACAAGATTTCTTCACAACTGAATTTAGATTTGAAAAAAACCCTTGATATCCCAACTGTCTACAACATGTGGGTCACATAGAAGTATCAACAAGCTATCTTCACCTGAGTGATGCATCGAGTGAGTGGCGTTGGCCTTGGCCTGCTGCAGGGCTGAGACCCAGCGCTGACACTCTCCATCCGAGGTGGCCTTCAGGTGGTAGCTCCGCCCCCCGCTGGTCAACACCAAGTGGCAGGTGTCACCCACCTCAATGTGTGCTGTTGCCATGGGAATGGTGCCACGGCAAGTGTGCGCCATCTCTGCCTGAGTCCTACAGGACACAAACATACAGAGAGGGAGAATAAGCTGACCTAAATAAAGACTAGCCCTTAATAGAAATATGTGGTAGCAGAAGATAAACACTTAAGCCACTCTGTTAAGTTCCATGCTGATGTGATCACTTGCTGTGTCATGGCTCCAAAGCTACTGGGTGTTAGGAAATGAGAATACAGCATTCTTTCCTTTTTAAAAAAAATAAAAATAAATTTGAACACACAGAATTCTGCCCCACCACACGTTTATTATACAAATAATGTTTCGACCTGAATTATCGATGTTCAATTTATCATAATATACCACTGACCCAAGAATCTCATGTGCAAAAACCATAACATCAATACAATATACAAAGGTACCATAGGCAAAAAATAAATAAATAAATACAAAAATAGGCCTACAAACTTGCAGTTTTTACAAACTAAAAACTGCCATTTTTCCATATTAGGGAGCCAAGGCATCAAGGCATATTAAAGCACATCAACACTGATTCAACCCAGGAGATAAAGTCAAAGACGTAAAAAAAATATATATATATATAAAAGGCCTGATGTCATATAGTCATCATTGAAAGGTTTGTGCTTGTGACAATAGGAATACTATTTAAGCGGCATTGTCATTAATGAATAATGCACCTGAGGAGAAACCAACCCAGGTCGAAACGTTGTTTGTATAATAAACTTTGGGTGGGGTAGAACTCTTGTCTGCGGATCTAACTTAGGCCTACTTTAAAATCATTTTGACTTTTCTTGTCCAGCAGCACCGGTTGAAAAAACTGGATGTGCGTATCACAAGCCATCCGAGTAAAAATACAGCACTCTGTCCAGTCTTGTCTCTCTTTCTGTTTGAATGATATAGCAAAAAAAAAAAACTAGGTAGGCCCAATGCACACGCACTCATCCTTATTCTCCAGCGATATGGAGGCGAGAAAAGCTTATTATCCGATGGCAAAATTATGATTAGCTAGGCTGCGGAGTCAGGTGAGAAAAAGCGCAAAAAGTAAACAACACTACTTGAATTAACAAACGTTGCCACTAAAACCGGCGATAACATAATAGTCGACACCAAAAAAAATATTATCACAAACTTTTCTGTCAATTTCTGTCATATTAACCGACTAAATGTAGCGTTAATGCTCGATCATCGAACAGTTAACGTTAGCCGTGACGACAAAAGGATAAACTACAGTAAAGTTAACCGTTACCTGTAATATGACAGGAGGCCGTTGCTAAGGACGAACCATCGCCGCTGGTAGCCCTTCAGGTAGTTGGTCCATTTAAAGAGCCAGCCTTTGCAGGTGTCCAAGCCAGGTAGACGGATCCCTGAGAGAGTCGGGGAGGGCAAACTCTTCACCAGCTCGTTCATTTGCTCCTCGTTATCAGCGGCGCTCCAACGGCGGATGGAGTCGGTGCAGTTGTTGAGTCGACAACAGCTGTACAGTTAGCTAGCTACGTGAGCCAGCTATCGCTACGTGCCATACACTGGACGACTGCTGGAGGAGGATTCCGCTAAGCTAGCTTGCGGTACTGAGTGAGTGGGGTATCTGTCAGTTCCGTAGCAATGTGTGGAAAAAGAAATGCAGCCAGCCCCTTCGTCTCTTATACTTCTGATAACAAGGGATGGTAAGAGTGAGGTACTTCGAAATCTAACGCTCCGGCGCAGTTAAAATGTTAGGATAACATAACCAGCCATATCATTAGGCCACATAAAGCATACGACGAATGAGCGTGGACTTTAACTGCGTTTAACAGAATGTGTCGATGTTGAGGAGGGGAGAGCATGATGACGTGCGTTACTGGAATAGGGCTGAGTCCCTCATCACACTGGCAGGATGGGTGCAGGTCTGGGTTGAGAGTTTGAGGTGGAGGGTGCGGTGGGGTGGTTGCCCCAGGGTATGGCATTTACTGCTTTATCTACATCATTTCACGTGACTGTTTTTAATATTTATTTATTTATTTTTAATTATGGCAAGGGTACAAACATCAATCATACAGTTACAGTTATTACAGTTTCTATTAATCCAAAAATCCCCAATTGAGCATCCCACCCACTCCCTCCCTCTCCATACCCCTGCACCCAAAAAAGAAAAAGACCCCTAGAGGAAGGAGCAATAGGTATATAAAATAATTGCAATAAAAAAAGAGACTATCATTTCACAGTTGGGTGAAGGCAGTAGGCTGATGTTACTGACACTGGGCAAAGTACCAGTATTGTTCAAAGGACAAGTTTCGTCAAGGGTTGCCAGGTAGAGTCCTAAGTTTGATCATATATGAAAGCACTATTTTTAATATTAGAGAATCCATGGCCGCAGATACTCGAGGAGATGCATAAGCAGTGCCAAAATGACCCTTATTGTTATTAAATAGGTGTTAATTCTTCAACTTTATCTTCAACTCTATGAATTAAATTATGCATTTGATGTTACAAAGCTGTTATAATGTTGAAAAATATATTTGTCTCATCAACTAAATTTATTTTAATGCAAGAACTCCCTACTTTGCTATTGAATGCATTATGTGCAGTATGCATTGTGCTTTTCTATTTGAATGCATTATTTTGTTATAATGGTGACCTCAGATTGGAGCTGAATAAAAACTCTGAAGGATTATATATGGTTGCAATGTGTGTTTTTGTATTGCATCAAATTCAGAGTCTTTGGCACTAGGCTACAATCTTGATTAAATGAATTAATCTTAAATTAATTGTTGTTTTTATGCTTTATGTTTCTTGCCTTGCGTATGTCTTCCTTGTTTTCAGTGGTTTTGCTGTTAAGTTTTTGTTTTTAAGTGTTATCTGAATAAACCTTAATTATTATTACAGTTGGCACTTGGACCTGAAGTGGTAACTACTCACCAACAGTTGGATCTATGAGCAAAGCCAGAGAGCATATCTGACAGATTTGCTACTGAGATTCCAAATTGTACCTCAGAAGATCATGTCAGTCTGCATAGAAAATGCTTCTCCACCATTTCCAAATTAAGAGAGGGAAGAAAAACCAATAGCAAACAACATTTGATTCCATCCCATGAAGATTGAGAACAAGGCCTTTCAAGTAAAGTTTGAGCCATCTAAGGCCGGCCGTCCCAGGTGAAGATGGCTTGCAGCAATAGAAGAAACGATTTGCACTCACTCCATAAGAAAAAATCAGAATATATAGAACATTTAATACATTTATCCAGATGCGTAATATTACAACAGATTTAACATTTGGCCAAGAGAAATGCAAAAATACATTAAAAGAATCAGAAAATAAACACTTTAATGAGACCAAGCAATTTGACTTATGTGTAAAATAAATGATATAGTAATTGAAACTTCCAAGAGAGTATTAGATGTTAAGCAAGAGAGCCTCACATGCCTCTTGATCACAGTTATGGTCTATGCAAGTAACACATGTAACAACATAATGGGCAACACGAGGCAATTCTTGCATCCTTGCGTAGCAAAATGTCGTGCTAATGCATATTGCAATGTCATACGTTTCAGGTAGAGGCGCTAAATGCATATACTGCTAAATAAACTACAAACAAATAAGTAGTAAAAACATACCAACAACTGTACTAGAGTCCTATAGGCCTACTTAACTAGCTGCCAATGCCTGTACCTCATCATGGTAATTGCACACCACACATGATTTCACAAGACAAACAGTTCACCTCTTTTCATCATCTATGAGAGGCAAGTAACCACTTGTGGCAAGGCATGATGGGACAGGTGGGGGCATGAACCAGGCCCGCTAAATATCCAGCTCTCAAATTCTCCCAGTCATTAAATTCTTATTAGTTCCACTTTGTCTTTGAATGGAAGATGGAAGATGGCTGTCAGATTCCTGAATTATATTACCCATGTCTGTCAGCTTATAAAGATCTTGACAAGCAACATAGTGTATGAAGGAAAGTGTATGAAGGAAAGTGACAGAGATAGATGTTCTTCCTGGTGTGTAACATTATGTTACCTGAAGTAGCGTCAAATATTTTGGCTGCTAAGTGAGAAAATGTCATGACAAATGGAGTCATGTGAACCTGTCCCTGCAAAAGAAACTAATTTTGGCCATAAGAAATGGTCATTTGAGAACTGCCACCACAGAAACAAAATCAGGAGGTCCTGTATGACATTACTGATGGAGGGGATCATCAGTGTCACAAAGCTGTTGAAGGTCTTGAGGGCAGTTATGAAAAACCTGACAGGCAATATAACAAAAAGCCTGCCAAGCAAGTCCCCCAGCAGGAAGGGAATATGAAGTACATATTTGAAGTAAATTGTATGGACATAAGGAGAACATGGTTTGGGTAAATGAGAATTAATTAATAACAGTAAGAGATACAATTCAGTTTCAAACTCTCCTACTCTTGCTGCAGATTCAAGTTTGGGATGTAGAACTTCAGTAGTTATTTCTCCCTCTTAATCTCCATTGAAAAATGAGTTAAATAGTAGAATAGTTATCTATGCTGATATTGATATTGTGCTGATGTTGAAACGTGGCAGAGTACCTCCAGCCTGTATTGCGTATGCAGTGCTTAATTTGTAAATGATGAGGTCCCGAAACACCAAGGGGTCGGTGTTCCCGCGAGTCGGTCTGGAGGGAAAAGGTTCCGGATCATATCAAGACAACATTGGAGGCACGGTGGTGCTCAGTGCAGCCGTATAGCTTACTGTAGACCTAACAGCCTAAACGTTACTAAATAACTATATGACCTTAGAGCTCCGACTACTGGGGCTCTATCCGGCACAAATTAAGCACTGTGCGTATGCAAGGACAATAAATAGATTAGTAAATGTGTTGCCTCGATCTATGTTTCCTCTCCTTTTTCCTGAGTCTTTCAATAGACCAGTGGCAGCAGCTGTGGAGATGGCAACATTTGCATGCTGGATGCATGATGAGGAAGGAGGTTATCTGCACTGCAGCAGCATTATTCATATGGTAAGGTTCAGCAGCAGCAGGGGCACTGGGCACATGGAAGCCTGGGAAGTACTGCTCAAAGGAAAAGCGTCTCATGGCCAAAGGATTAATATCACTTTCTGGAATGGCCTCACCCCGTACTTTCACAATGTTACATCTGTTTTATACAGTTGGCCAGCTGAAAATGACCTGTGAAATCTAAAACGTTCAGGCACAGCTCCAGCAGTCCAGTCCTCAGGGATCCTCCTGGGCTCTTGGCTGGGCTTTGGCAATGCCTCATCAATAGCCTAATGCCAAGTTGACTCTGTTCATTGACTAAAAAAAACAACAGGAACAAATTAAACTCAAGCATGACATAGATTTAATTAATTTTGCAAAGTCAGTGGACAGTTGCATTTCACTTAGCTAGCCACATTATAAGAATTTTGCAAAAACAACAATTTATACATAGGCCAACAAATTGTTAACAGCACAGCACCAGTATGTTGTGCAGTGTGTGCCATAGCATATGCCTCAGTTTTGGCCCACTCTCTCTGCCACTACCTGTCTCATCAACATCAACATTATTGTTGCATTGGTGTCGCTGGCTGCAAGCTTGTTTGCACATGAAACACTTTGGTTTGTTTAGAACATTTTACTGCATCTTTTTGCAGTGTCTTTATTTTTAATAGTAATGCCATATTGTGATGTCAAGTGTAACTGTCTTAGCGACATGTTTCCTTGAGATGTTTATTTTATGTTTGTCATAAATTCATGATTATTTAAGTTCATACAGTCTTTAAAAATGTATTATAAATATGATGTTAAAAGGGTAACATTGATAAAAAATGTAGTGTGTTTTATGTAAGGTTTATTTAATGTAGAGTGTAACGGGTCACGTGACCAGAGTTTAGTTAAGGGCAAGACCAGGGCATTATGGGTCAGAACCAGCATGACTGCAGAGGAAAGACATGCGGCCCAGATAACCCTATTCTGCACGTGGTCCAAGAGGCGCACACGGTAATAGTCTTTCATTTGTTTCATTTGTGTATTATGTTTGTTGATGTGCCTTTACATGGACAATGTGATATGTTTTCAGTAATTTTATTTGATATCAGCACATTTCTGTTGTGCTACCGTGTTTGAGCTTGTATATCAATGGACACTAACTTGAGAGACTTTAAAATGACAGAGATGTATATTTTGAACCTTTTATATCTTTTATTTTCTTGTAGTTTTCACGGTGTCTGCTGACGAAAGAGAGAGAGAGACAAAATAAAACTTCAAAAGACATCTGTATGATGCGTGGCCATTATTTCATTGGACCAGTGTAGCTACATCAAGTGTTCATTGTGATGTGCTGTCATGCATTATGGTACTGTCATCTAGAGGCCTGTGCTTCCATGCTGTACTGTGTGATCTTCCCTATGCTTTGAATGTTGGATTGCTGGGTGTCGGGCTCCTTGTGCTATGTGCTCCCATGCGCTTATGGCTGCTTGTAATGCTTCTTGTTAGTGCTTGCATAGTTTTTGGCTGGACTGCAACAGCAGGGCCAGCCCTATAAACACGAATGTCTGTCACCAATTATGTTTGGTTATTGTTTTTCCCAAGCTGTATGGCATGCCAAACGTACAAACATTTTACCTTAAAAAGCAAAATGTAGCACACCTATCTGAGAAGTACTGGTCTACTTACCTTGGGAGGCAGCTGGATTCGCAAGATCACGATCACGCGAGATTCCATCTTGCCAGGCTTCAAGTTATGCGTTTGTGGCTGAACCACAGTGGTGCGGACCAATCAGCGTCCTATGAGGGCAGCTACGGGCGTGGTTTAGGTGTGGCGACAGCGAGAAGCGACTGTTTGTTCACAACAATGGTGGTTCCTAAAGAGGCTAGCGTAGATGCTGCTATAACATCAGTTATTTCTGAACTGGAGAGTATTTCTTCATGACTCGTTGATCTGATTGGTTGAAGTTAGCCCGTGATAGACGGTAATAGACGGTGGTTCATCCAATCACCTGTCAAGTATTTTTTGAAAGTGCCTGCCCTTTTCCAAACAGTTTCCAAGGAGGACTTCCCAGATGGTTCTGTGTAACAAACAATCTGGTGCGTCGGGTTACTACTACTATAGCTGTTAAACAGCTATAGCTACTGCTACTGCTATAGCTGTTAAACAGCTTTTATGTCCAATTTGCTTTCCAAGTAGGTATAATATCTCATGATTTCTATTCATTAATAGCGACTGCTCATGAGACAGAGGGTTTTTCATTCTTAGCCTATTTCAGAGGTTCCCAAACTGGGGGGGGGGGGCAGAGGAACTACAGTTCCCCCCCACACTGCGTTCACATTGCAGAGCGGTTTCCGCTCAAAACGCCATTAGTTCCGATGGAAGGGATCCGCCGACTCCACTGTTTGGGCTGACCTCACCACCCGCCGCATGCAGAGGAGACAAGCACATCTATGCACCATGATGGTGCTACTGGAGCAGGTGAGTGCTCAGATGTCACCCACTGACTATATCTATGTGGGGGAATTTACCTGATGAAAAGCAAATACCATAAGGAAAAAGGCAACCACTCTCATGTTCTTTTCAATGTGTTGTTTTCTTAGGTGGACCACCCCCTGATTTACGCACAAATTAATCCGGAGGTGCCACTGCTCCATTTTTATTTTGATCAGCAGCAGGACCTCAGAGCTGACTACCATCTGTCCTGCACCTCTGTCAACACCCTCTTGCAACTCCTCAGCGGGGGAATGGCAAGAGGCTGGGCTCAGCACCTGGAGGTCCTTATCACACTGTACTGGTTGGCTCTTGGTCTTTCGGACATTGTAGTGTGCAGGGCTTTCCAGGTGCCAAAGACCACTGTCCACAGAGTGGTCCACCGGGTTTGTGGGTCGCTGGTGGCCATTTGTGGGCAGCACATCCACTACCCTGCTGAGGAAGACGTTCCTGCTGTAGGTTCCACTTGTTCACTGGTTAGAGCATTTTCATCCTTGTTGCACTCACATATACTGTGTTTAGATGCATGCACATGCATGACAAAATGACACTACAGTCAGAATGCAATATTCTCACATATTTACAGATTTAAAAAATGATTAAACAAATAAATAGTCAGAAGAAAACCAACCAACATCACATACACCCTCCGTTAACATGCATCCTTGCATGTTGGTGATCGGATTGTGACTGCATAGTGCACATATCCAGGTGTAAATGAGACATTGAAGATAACTCAAACCACCTCTGTGGTGAAAGTGGTGAAAGAGCCATTCATGCAAATGCAATTTGTCTTCAATACACATTTCAGAGATGCGTACAGTAAATGGAAGTAAACTGTCAAATTTTGTTCACCAAGAAGTAGTCCGCGTTTTTGGATAAATGTGGTTCTACTGTAGTGATAGCACTAAGGCTATAATGAATATTAGAAAAACTTGACATTTTTTCTTCAAAAATCAATTTACATTTCCAAAAGTTATAAAAAAATTATTAAATATTAATTTCTAAAAATATAAGATTTTAAAAAGTTAAATATTTATAGATATCAGGAGGTAATGCTGTGTTATAAAGGAGGTGAGAGTTCTGAAGTGAGTAGATGATAGGCCATCTTTTGGTTGTTTTTATGATGGTTGTTGTGGTAGTGGTGAATATTATTTTTTGGGTGTTAGGATTAACGATGATTTTAGCAAGCTGACTAGGGCCTTCTTCGTGGTCCTAAAAGCCCACCACAACCTTGCTAACCTGATCAGTGGGGGGGAGGGTGGCCCCTGGATTTGCAAGGATGCAGGGGTTCTTGTCAGTGGTCTGGCCACCGTAGCCTAATCAGACTAGGTTGAAGTGAAGCTTTGTGTGATGTAGCCCTATGAATCCTACTATAAAATGAGGAAAACTCTGTCCGTCTGTCTGTCTGTCTGCATCCATTTTGCTCCTCAATGGGTTGGCCAATCAATCTGAAACTGCACATGGGCATTGAGCATTGGCATAGGCAAGGACCGACGAAGCTGATTTTTCAATTTTCCCAAATTTACGCTGTTTATGTGCATTTTTGGCGAGTCTGCGTGGAGTTGTGGTGTGTGTGAAGTGTTTTTCGGATGTTTTCCGACTGTAGTGAAGATTTGCTCTAAATAATGGCACCAATATTAGTCTATTCCACTGTGCGATCGTTGGCTATATGGAGTCATTTTATGGATATTTTCTGTTCTTTTTCTGCTCTTTTTGGAACTCTAAAGATCGGCCCCTAACGACTTCAGTTGTTTTGGAGAAGGCTGCTACGAAGTCGTACCGGAAAGCTCCGTGATTGTTTTATGTACTAACAAACTTCACAGGAGTTTCAACTCGCATGGGGGTGAGTAGATAATGACTGAATTTTCATTTTTGGGTGAACTATTCCTTTAAAAAGAAAAAGAGGAAAAGACAAGATTGGATGCAGGGGAAAAGAGGCTGGATCTTAAGGGGCTCTTAAGCCTGATTCATTCACCCTAAAATGTGATGAGAATGGGGCAAAGTTTTCACAATGATATTTAATGAAGAAACAAAACAATCACAAAGAGAGAGACTAATAGTGACATTGCTTAAAGACCCTATAGACAACGTTTTTGCTTTAACTTATCATTATGAAGTAAGTGTTGATTGCACAGTGCAATGGCTATAGAATAATGACACCATCAGCGTTTAGATTGGTTCCCTATAAGCCTCGCTTTCATTATGCAATTCTGTCTGCCACCCGGGAAAATGAAGGCTCGATTTACGGCACAAAGGAAGTGCGTCATCCATTGCGCAACCAAAAGAGGAATAGGATAGGTAGCTATCGGTTGCTAACGCTACCGCTAGCAGCCAGAAAACAAACCAGGAGCTACAAGGAAGCCAGGACCAGCCAGAGACAAACATCTATGTTTGTTTCTGGAACAAAAGAAATAAACATCTAACTATGTTTGTTTCTGGCTGCTAGCGTTACACGTTACAACGTTAGCCATGTTGCTAACACTAGCTACGCTAGCTAACGCTAACGCAAGCAGCCAGACACAAACGATCCATTGTCTGTTTGATAATCTAAACAAAGAACACATTTTCTTGCAGTGGCCTTTCTAAAATGAGCAGTGGTGAAAGTTTATATTGTGTTATGATCAAGGAGTTGATAAGCAGACAGATGGTTTGTTCTATTGCACGGATCTAAGCTCTAACGGAAAGCGATCCGGTTGTCTTTGCGATAGCGGCGCAAAGAACAATACCACTTGGAAACGCTAGGGGGGGACAACGGGGGGGGGGGGGGGGAGTTGAAAAAGTTGTCTGTATCCACTTTAACCACTGCATCCCTACTCTCGCACCAGTGCCCCTGAATTCAACCTCTCATTCGCATTGTAAAAGTTTATTTTATTAAAAATTAGGGTTCTACAGTGCAAGCAAAAAGCAAAAAAAAGCATTTTGCTTGCACTGTAGAACCCTCATTTTTTTTTTTACCACTGACCTATTGTGTCTGGTAGTGTTACATGAAACAATTTGTACAACCTCGGCAAGCAACAAGATATTAATAAGTGAGGAAGCTAACGTTAGCTCATTACCTCAGAATTCCCTGGCTAACTTTAGCTCGAGGTAATGTTATCTAACTAGCTAGTTATATAGCTAGCTAACTCTGCATAATTTTCCCTGGTTTTCAGTCTTAAGTTGAAAAAAACAAACCAAAAAAACATCTAAACAGCAAATTGTTGATAAAATTTGTGACCGTATAATTACATAAATATATTTTACCATAAAGGGCATCAGCAAGTTGGGACTGCATCTCTGAGAGTTTCTCCCGCAGCTCCGTCACCATTGGCCCTTCATAACTACAATATCAACACAAAACATTTTATTGTCCCACAGCAGTAACCACAGCTAAATAAATATTGTACTTGATCACAGAAAACGACCTTTCGTGGTCGCTTCCTTGCATTTTTTAAAGGAACACTGCAGCAGGGTCATATCGGTTGGGCTGCAAGAGCAAATCCTTACAGACTGGCAGCACTCTGTGGCCGCGTGTACGTGGTTTGTGTGTATACAATACAATATAATAGCCAATAGTCCTCAGGTGCACGATTCTTCTGAATGGCTGATTTTTGGTTGATCACTCTGAGGCGATTTGGATGGAGGTGATGGGGTCTTCAGAAGAAAATACGAAGATAAAAATGATCAGCCTAATAACCGTACAGAATTTACCGGGGGAAGGGATGGTCAAACTCTCGGTATCTGAAAAAAATAACCCACCCTCCCTATTTTAACTTGACCCTCCCTTAGTATTGGCAAAAAGTTGCAATGCAATGGAGTATGGGCGCAGTGCAGAGGCTGAGGACTGGCGTCCTGGCACCAGGGAGATGCTGAGCACACTGGAAGAGGAAGAGCGGCTCTCCTGCTCAGTGCTCTTCCAGGAGGCCATGGCCAGCTGCTCCACCAAGCTGCAAGCAGTACTGGCACCCCAGCATGGACCTCTTCAAAGTGCTCCCAGTTTTTGACCCAACTAAGGTTGCTGGTAGCAGGAACAATATCAAGGACTATGTGGAGGTCATCCCTGTTCTCAGCCAGATATCAGCGGAGGAATGGCATCGCTACAAATCGGATGCAGATGAAGTCAGCGCTGCTGAGTGGTGGGCTGCAAGGGAGGACAGGATGCCAACTTTGGCCCCACTCGCTGCAATTTTCTTTCTGCAATTACTTCCCTACTACCTAAGTGGATGTTGAGAGGCTGTTCTCACATTATACCAAGCTTCTCACTCAATACAGAAGGAGCCTGACAGAAAATAATGTCAAGATGCTGCTCTTTGCCAAATTCAACAGCACCCAATAGCACTGAGATCCACCCATCTCCCCCCCATTCTCCTCTCTCTTTCTCTTCCCCCACACATAACTGTGCACACATACACACTCACACCATGACATGCAGCTTTAACTTGGTTTAATGGATGGTTATGGTAAACATTTCTTTGTTACTGTCTTTCATATATATCCTTGTTGCACTTTGTAAACTACTTTTTCATGTATTCGTATGTGTTTTTAAATTCATTGTTTTTTAAATTCAGTGTTCATTTTACACTCCAAGATTTCCCATCCATCTCTCTCTCTGTATCACACACACAATTGTATTTCTTAAACCGCTTAAATGTTTGCTTGTTAATATTCCTGTTTGTACATGAGATTATTTATTTATTGATGCAACTTTTGCTGTATTTAAAGTATGTATAGTATATTTATAATATATTTATTGTATTTACACTTTAAAGAGAGTTTCTTAAATAATATTGATAATACAAATTGTAAACTTCATGGCTATTGTGCCATCTCTGTGCCAATTTTCACAAATACTCTAGTATTCCCATCTTGATTCAACACATTTTAAGTGGACAGAATTTCTAAAACACATTTTTTATGTTACGATATGGCTGTTGTACACCTAAGCAACAAAAAATTCCACTCCGCAGAATTCCACAGATTTTAAAAAAGAAAATGCAAAAAAAAGCCGCAGATTCGGTTTGGGTCTAGTCATTACCAGCGACCAATACTTTGACCTGCTGGTGCGGAAAGAAGCTGAGGAGAACAAGACAAGAAAAGAAACGAAAGCGCAAGGAGGAGATGGCAAAGGAGGAGGAGGAAAAAAAGACAAGTGCAGGAGGCAAAAAGACAAAGGAAACAGGCACCTCCTCCGGCTGAAGAAGATGGGGAACACTGCGTTGTCTGCAATAGAGTGGTCCCACCTGGCTCAGGAGATGATTCCATATGATGCCATAGATGAATGGGTCCAGTGTGACCTCTGCAATTTATGGTTTCATGTGGAGTGCGCAGGGGTGGAGGAAGTGCCAGACTCTTAAGTGCTGTCTGTCTGCATAAACACACACACACACACACACAATTTAAATAGTTGTAAATAGTGCACACACACACACAGAATTAACATGTCATACTGCTCATGAATTAATTTCTAGTTTTTGTCATTTTTAGTCAGTTTAGTGGTAAATGTAAATAGTTGTAAATAGTACACACACACCAGCAGTATCCTGTTCATTAACGTTTTTTATTAACGTTTGCGCATTGGTTGCTTTTAACTGTGTTTACAATTTCAATCCTTAAATTTTCGTATGAGTATATTTTTAGTATGCAAAGAAGCATAGGCGGCGCCAGGGAGGGGCTTGGGGGTGCTGTAGCTACTCCTAGGACAGCCATAGCACCCCCCTAGCACCCCCAAGAAATTTCTGTGGTTTATTTAGAAATTTAAATTTTTAATGTGTGAATACTATAATTTATAGTTTGAAAAATGAATAAATACATTAATAAAACAAACCGATTATTTTTAGACTAAAAAACATAAAGCCAACACAGGTGATCTGATTCGGCCAATGGGCGCAGCACACATTGAACTTTTAACCTTCCACTTCCTGTTAGCCAGAGGCCAGAGCGCAATATTAGCTAAGTTACCATGGATCGTTTTTTACTCCATAAACATCCACATATGGAGACTCAATCAAAACCTGGAATCGAGAGTGATTGTGAACCTAATACAGGTGATAATAGGTCTCATGAAGGTGTAGACACAACGCTAGTAGTCACTGACCAGGACCAAGAAAAGCCGGAGGATGGAGATGAGGAAGGGGACCTGCACCTGCCCGCGATATTTTGGTTTACCAGGAAATTTAAGACTCTTAGTTGCACTGTAAAGTTAGTTAGTTACACCTTATGTGTCCCTTAGTCCATCATATGTTTTTTTTCTTTGAATAATAATGAAACAAGAATTGTTGAGTAGAACATGTGTTCATTATTTAGAACCATCACATTTCTGCACCCAATTTACCCAAAATGGTAAATAACAGAAATTTGCACCAAAAAAACATATGTATGCTGTTAATCCTTTTCATCTCTGCAAATTAACATAAAAACATGCAAAGCATTTAACATACTTATGTTATTTAAAAAAAAAAAATTGACTAACAGGGTGGAAAGGACCGTAACAGGGTGGAATTACCAACAATGACTCAGTGAGTTTCAACAGTAATTTTATTATTAACTCACAGAACATTTAACTTTTATTGAAAATACAGAACATTAAACACTTTTTAAACATACAGAACATTAAACACATTAACAAATATAAACCAGTGCCTCTCCCTACAAACAAAAGTGCTCCTGCCCCAACCGTTCCAACTGAGAGACACACACACTTTCTTTATGGGCCAGTATTTACTGTAATTTAAGTTCATTTCATTGTGTGTGTCCAGGAAGTGTTTTTGTGAGCCTTGGTGAATCTCTTACTGTCAAAGGGAAAGATTGGTACTGCAGTGGTTGAAACATATGGCATGCTGGGACCATGTTGAGACACACTCAAAGTAGCCCAAAAGTGTGTGTGTGTGTGTGTGTGCGTGTGTGTCTCTAATGTTCTCTAGGCCTACTGTCTTAATATAATTCTAAGACTGTTGTGTCACCTTTGGGAAGACTCCTCTGTTCCGCAGCCAACTTTGAACATGTTTACATAGCAGAACATGTTAGCAGAATTCTCAATTTATACTTACAAGTATGTAGTTTCTGTGACATATGAGGTAACCTGCCTACACCCAGATCTGTTCTTCAACGTATCTCCATGTTGCCATGTCAATTGCACCAACCTTTTGTTTAGTGCTTGAGGCTCTTCCATCAGGCACAGTACCTGACTGGCATCATACCAGCTGACATCTTTGCGAGGGCCAGGCCAGAAGAATTTGTTGACACCATTTCGATGCATGCAGTTCACCTGGATGTTGTTTTCTTCAGCGGCCATTAGATGCCTGGGTAGGGGTCATCATCGTACCTCACCACACGCCACCTCCTAACATGGTCGCTGGTAATAACCTCTGGATGCCACAGGGGTTCAGTGGTAGGGACATCTGGAGCAACATCATCTTGCACAGTTGCTTCTTTGAGCTCGAAGCATGGGCAATCCATAACCCCCTTCTCCTTTTGACAGAGACAGGTTATGTCTCTGTACTTTATTTTGCCTGGTGAGGTGCTCATGATCTGATGAATCTTCATCACTGTAGCATGTGAGCATGTCAAATCAAAGAGTCAATTAGGGGAACAAAACCGTTGTCTCCTCTTATACTATTCATAGAGAAATTGCCGAACTGACATAACATCTAAAAAAAAGCTGAACTGAAAACATCTTCTGTACTGCAGGGTCTCCAGGCTCAAATCATGGGCTGCAATGATTCACTTACCACTTCATCTTTCTATGGGGCACGGATTTCAGCGCCAGTGCAATGGCGTCCTCCACCTCTGCCGCTGTAATGTTCTTCAATAAATTTTGACATGCTCCTAAAACAAAATACAGATTTAAATTTTTGTCAAGTAAAATTACAACTTTAATTTGTCTAAAGATTTTACCATCAAACTACATTAACATGAAAACTAAATTTAAGTAGCCTAATCAAGACTGAAATAAAGTGTAGTTAGTATCTATTAAAGTATAGCCTTACCGATCATTACTCCACAGAGCCTTAGTTTTTGGAAGGGGCGCTTTCCAGCCCTCCCCCTGAGGCTGAATTTGGCCCACAAATCATGAGTGCCCACTCGGCGGAGCATTTTTCATGTGGCAGCTGCTAGATTTGATCCGCCAAGTGAGCGCAGATAGTTTATCTGTAAGGAATACAATAATGAAAAAACAGTAGTTACTAATCATACATTACATTGATTGGATACAGTGTGAAATCGTGAAAGGGTGGCCTGAGTATAGTGGCAACCAGGATGCAGAATCAAGAGTTTCTTTAAAGAATTAAGGAGGAAATGGTCATAAAGGAAGGAACAAATAATGTATTAACTTTCACAGTGTGCAAAAGCTATTGAAATTTGAAGTAAAGTTGCCAACAAGGCCCTTTCTTTTTTCTTAAGTAGTTAACAAGAACCGTTCTTTCAATTAGACAGAAAGAGGCAGCATGTAAAAATGATTAAAAGAAATAGGCGTACACGTCCCAACCAATCAAATGTATGAAACTTTAAACTACTGTATATTTAAGGTATTTAGTTGAGATATTTTGTTAGAAAGATAGATAAATAGATATGTATTGTTGGTGGAATTAAATTAAACATAATAGTTTCATTTGTTCCTCTATCTAAAGACTTCTTTGGTGTAATGACTTTTATTTGGAGTCACTAGCAGTGACTTTGAAATGAAACCTTTATCATCATTGAAATAATATGATGATAAAATGCGGGGTACAAACTGTCAGGACACCACATTTTATGCCGCGTAATGGTAAAACAGCGTAAAAAGCGGCGTGGAAGTGCGAAAACAACGTTGCAGTTTTCATCAGTTTACAAACGGTGAAAAAGGCGGCGCTCTATAGGCTCTTGGGACTACGTAATTTACGCCGCCTAGTGTCACCAAGGATGGTGTAAAAAGTGCCGTTGTCTTAAATGATAATGAATGTCATACAAGTAAATAAGCACTCTGGTATTAACCGATGGGTATGAGCAAGGGTAGGACAATGATAAATATAATTAAAACTTATTGGTCTGTTATGCCATAGAGTGAGGTGGTGTAATGGTTAAAGCACAGAGCTAGTGATCCGAGGTCACAGGTTCAGGTCCCTGCTTAGCACCTATTTGTTGGGGAAAGTTTTGCTGCAGGAAACTCATTTAACCCTTTCATGCATGAATAATTAAATCACAAAGTAATAGGGAGTGATCTGCTCATCCACAGACTGGAACTCCTCTGGCTCCAGGGCTGCTGAGAAATTTGCCTGCAGCTCATCTAGTAATGGGGGAATTTTGAAGAATTTGTCATGATGGCCATCCAATGCGTTGTCAACAAAGTGGAGGTACCTCATGATGTCCTCGAATCTGTTGATAGGCATTGTATCTGCTATTGCATTTTGACGAAGCCCTGGATTGGATGACCAGTACATGCGGTTTCTTGGG
This sequence comes from Centroberyx affinis, assembly GCF_046629955.1. NCBI lineage: Eukaryota > Metazoa > Chordata > Actinopteri > Beryciformes > Berycidae > Centroberyx > Centroberyx affinis. The sequence continues at coordinate 39,362 of NW_027280317.1, read as the reverse complement.
TATTTTATGTATGACATCATCAGGTTGATTCCCAGAAAGACTTTCAACTCTGATATTGTAAGGCCATGGTTGTCTTTTCCATTCTTACATGCATACAGGTTTGTTAGGAAGACAATTTCATCTATAAGTTTGTCAGGAAAGAGATTTGAGAAGATCAACAGGCTCCTCACCCTGCACATGAAGCTCGTACCTTCCCTGAAAAAATAAGTTATAGCAGTGAGTGTAATTACACTGTAATGTACTGTAATCGGTGGTGGGGGGGGGGGGGGGGCACAAATACACACACACACAGGTGAGCACAAATACACACACCCTCCCACCACACGCTTGAACGCAATCATGCACACATCCCTGTCCTCGTGCAAAGGCCTACACTTTTATATGGCCTAATAAATATAGTCTGTAAGCATTGAAATAAATTACAAAATTGGAGGACTATTTAATTATGCTGTTTAATAAAACTGGTCAAGTGTAAATTATATCAATTTTAAATAAAACATACAAAATAAGGCGGAATCTAAATACAGGCCCAGTAGGCAGAATATACCCAAGGCGGGTTTTTAGGTAAGCTTTACAGGATGCAGTGTGTGGAAGCGTGACTTCATGGCATGTTGGTGCTTTTTTTCCTAAGTAGTGTTATCTTTTGTGCAACGACTTTGTTGTTTCACGTTTCTGCTCCGGAAATGTGAAACTAGCGTTAGCTCGGCTAACCTAATGTAGCTGGTAGTTAATTTGATTAACAGTCGTAACAAACTATGCAAGAATTAAAATTTAAAAATAATTGTACAGTTTGTCCGTTAACTGATAATTGATGTTTTGGTTGTGCGTAAGTTAATGCGCCTGTAACTGCAGCTGTGAATTGGGGCCCTAACGTTATTTCCTTTCAAGTCAACGCGCAACGTTAACGATAATAGTTTATTGTGAGACCCAGTTGAGAATAACGTTTTAGGGACGCGTCATGGATTGCTAACGTTATGTTAACTTAAATGTAACGTTATATTACCGGACTGCCGGCGTCTGTCAGTAAACTTAGCCGGTATTTAACGTTAGCTTAAGCATTCACGTTAATTAACTATATCTTTCTGACATTGTTCTTGCTGAGAAGTAATGTAATGTTGGCTAATGGATTGCTCTGTTCACCAAAGAAAACTCATTGTTCATAAATCGATCTACATTAAGCTAGCTAGCCTAACTTAGCTAGCTAAATTACTTACCGGACAATATGAACAATTAATATGAAAAAGTAACGTTACTGAGAACGGTGAAGTCCTGTCTGTCAGCAGGTATTTACAAGATCAAAATGGCCTTATTTACACAATCAAATTAATTATTTACAGTTATATTTACAGTTATATTCAATTAACAAACAGAATAAATTAGATTAAATCAAGTGATGAGCAGTTTAAACGATTGTCGAGGCTTTGAAAAGGCACGCACTGGCAGTTTTACCGCCACTGAAGCAAATTACATCATTCTGTTCTAAAAATAGGCTTAGTGTTGTTAGGCAAGTGTTATTCAATCTGATAGAGATATTTGAAATGACTTGTCATGTCAGTTTAAATACATTGATGAAATTATCCCAAACGATGGTTGAACAACAGCACAGTTCTGGTATAAAAATAGGCTTATATATACATGGGTTACAGTAAGTGTTGTTTGATCTGTAGGATATTTTATGACTGAGGTATGTGTATGGTATTGTTCTTGTTTTACTTAAACAATTAAGTCAGTTTAAATACATTAATGGAATTATCTTTTTTTTTATTTTATTTTTTTATTGCAAGACAGAAGAGAGAACATTGACAGGACAACACAGGAAAAACAAAACAATAAATATAGGACAGAACAATTAAAAGTCTAGCCAGAAAACGAGAGCAAAGTAACATTAGTTGTCGGGTATTGTGTTGATCTGGTGTGTGTGTGTGTGTGTGTGTGCCTGCCTGCCTGTGTCCCACATTGTCAGACTAGGAAGAGGTCTATAAGGTGGATGGGAGATAGATTAATAATAAGTAATAATACAAAAATAAATAAATAAATACAAAATTTAAAAAAAGAAATGCTAATACTACCTTTGACACCCCCTGACAAAAGTAATACTACTGCTGTTATTACCACCACCACCCCTAATAACTATAATAATACTAAAGTCAGGGAGGGTGCGAGCAGCACGTCCGCCCCAGCCACTGGCAGAGCTCCAGAACCGGCTGGCAGGGTCGGGCATGCTGGGTCAACAGTATTTTTACTTTTAGGATTATTGCTATGAATGTCATTTCTGTGCCGTTGTTACTATGTTTCCAATGTTGTTATTTTATCTGTGGAGATTTTTATTTATTGCGTCTGATGTTGGTCCCGCTTTGGGTCGTTCCCAGACCCTTATAGGAGGGGGCTGGCCCATTGTAGGCTTGATCCCTTCCTAAACCGCTCACAGACCCTGAGGAGGGAGCCTGTTTTTTAGGGATTGGCAGTCGCATTTAGATGTGGACTTTGTTGAGGGGAGGAATATGGTGACCCAGCCTTGCCCCCCCTGCTGCCCGGCCTAGAGAGATCCGTCAGGGCACCCCAAATCAGCCCACCCCAGCTGCCCGGGACAAGGCGGAGCACCGCCCCGACCGTTCCCATGTACTCTAAAGATGGTAGGGTGGTGGTGGTGGTGGTGATGGAAAAGAAGAAAAAAAATCAATAAAAAATGAAAAAAAAAAAAAAAAAAAAAATATATATATATATATATATATATATATACATACACATACATACACTACAATTATCATTTAAAAAAAAAACAACTTTTATCTTTGATTAGAGATGGGGAAACCTGCGGTGCATTTCTCGGCTACCCAAGAAACACTGGATGAAAATACAGACGTGCTGAGGTCTGAGATGTGCAGGAATAACCTGGCTTAAGTACTGCACTATAAGTCCCAATACATTTCTTGCATGCATGTGCCTTACTGTAAAATGCTGCTGCTTAAAGAATTCTTAATTACTTAACTTATGCAGACTCTTTTAGTATTACTGAGCTTCAGATTACATTGTGAGTACCTATAGCTCAATGCATGGCACCAGATGCTTATGTCTCACAGCAGCTAAAACACACACACACACAAACATACACAAATAAATTAGTAAAATCATTCAGTACAGTGCATCAGTGATACACTCGATAACTGGGCTTTTAAACCTAAGAAGCTTTTGATTTTAGCTAAAAACAATCATTTGAACCACTTAGAGGAAACCCTTTTCAAAAATCTGTTGCTCATTTACATAACCCTATTGCACATGTCTACAAACAATCCAATGAGGTTCTGAAGTGGATAACATGTAACAACTGGGGGAGGGACTTCCTTTCAGGAAGAGCAACAGGAGCTCATGGTCTGGTGAAAAGGTATGTTAAATTTAAGTATTTTAGCTAGTTTAGATAAAGATCATTTGTGCATGAAGCTTTAAAGATGAATAATATAGTTTTGTTTTGTTTTTTTACATTTTGTGCTTTGCTTTTTTGCTTGTTATTTTGTGGTGCTGATACTTCCTTGTTTTTGAAATAAAAAGACATGAACAGAGAGAAAAAGTGAAAAGCTATATTTCTGTTTTGCAAAGTGCAAAAGGCACATTGCAGATTTTTTTTCCCAAGAGAGAGCTGTGCCTTGTGGGTCGGTCCAGGAGGGGACAAGATGTTGAGTCACGGTTCCAATACGTCAGTAGAGGTCGCCATATACTTCAGCAACTGTCCAGGGAGTGGAGTCACCTAGATTGAATTGCTGTGGTGCTTAATGTGGAAGCAGCAGTCTTTATTTTGGTCAATATTACAAGAGTAGTAATCTTAACTAAACATAATTACAAATTACAGAGGTTATTACGGATCTAGAAGCTATATATCTAACTTTTTTATTTTTGTGGGAGGAGATTTAGTTTTACTCATGATGCATGGCTCTACTCCACTGACTGTGTATGGATGTATGGAGAGATCTGCATCCAGAAGTAAGACAATTCTCATGGATGAAAACAAATGTAAATTGTAAATCCAGAACAGATTCTTGGCTAATAAATCAAGAATTTCTTAGATGTGTGACAGATCCTACGACAGATCATTGTCTCACTTCATTATGTTTAAAACTTGACTGGAACTAGGACTACACTGTCTGAGGAGAGTAAAAGGAGTCAATTTCAATTTCAATTTCAATTTACTACGTTACATAATGGAATTAGCAGTTCAGTATCACTTCTGCATGGTACTAAAAACATTCGAGGTAAATCACAGCATACGCCAGGGAAATCCCGCTAACCCACATCTGTTCATCATGGCTGTGGAATAGCTTGCTATTTATACCAAGCAGAAAGAGGACATCCAGCAACTTAATGTGTGTGTTTTTTCTGGGTTGCATTTAAATTTGGAAGAGTGAGTTGACGGCCATTCATGATCACATTTGGGTGTCTTTACATGACATTACACTTCAGAATGTCAACAGGAGATTTCTGTTTTTGGAATGGTCAAGTGTTTGAGATTAAACATAATGTCTGACTCTGCCCCATTCTGCAGCAAGATATACAGTATAAGGATTGAGGATCCCTCCCCATTTTAGTCTTAACATGGAACAGCACCACCTGCTAAACTAAATTGCGTTTTACAAATTTAAAGACATGTCTGGATCTAACATCAAGACCTTAAACTTTATGCTGTTTTGCCTAAATCAAACAAATGCAGAAAGATATTTGTCTCAATGTTAGACTCTCTCATTGACTTCCAGTTACAGTTGGGAGGACTATCTTGATATTCCTATCCCATGAAGCAGGGTTTTTACCTCAACATCTTATGATACATTCCAGTTTGCATTTCAAAATTCCTCTCCAAAATTTTGCCTTCAAAAATGCTGTAATATGTAACCAATCCAAACCACCAAGATCAACCAACACCAAACCATCTCATTGAGCATTAATGCTTTATTTGCTCACATTTCTTGCAACCTTATTCAACACATTAAAATGGTAAAATAAGATTAGATTCTCATACAGACAATAATTTAAATAAATACCATAATCAATTATCATCAACAAATGCAATAAGCAGTATCATTGAACAAAGGCCTAAGGCTTCTTGACTTTTTCTGGAGCATTTGACTTTTTTCTATCCATTACAGGGGAGGCTATGTTTAAATATGCATCAATAAGTAAATAAGTAAACAGTTAACAGCTCATTATTTTCTTTTGGCATCATCACAGTCATTCGTGAAAACTCAATTTTTATTGTACAATCATTTCTGCAAAGTGCTTTGTGACAATATGCCTCACAAAAAGGTTGTAATGTCTTTTTATAGTCTTTCTTTCTTCAATAAAAGAAAAACACGATTTACCTTTGAGATGTTTGCCCACAGCTCTACCTTCATCACATGGATGAGCTTTTTGAAAAACTGCACAGCCCCAAAGGCATCCCCCTCATCGTCATCAGAAACAAATCTGTATGGCACTACATCAGGATGCTTGATATGATCTTCGGTACGTGTTGTTGTAACATTTTTGCACTTTACATTGCACTGGATAACTGTTCATCTTAAATACCATGTAGTAAATAATACAAAACTATTTTACACAGCACAATGCGAATAAAATATTTAAATTCACCCAATTGGCGTGACAAGTAGTGTTTAGCAATATCTCACCTACAAAATTAAATCGGTAACAGATTAAGAATTTTGAACCCCTGCGTATTCAGAGGTTTGCTGGATATGGTGGTAAGGCAGTCAGTGCAGCCGATATTATTTTAAAAATTGTCATGGTGAAAAACGTTGCTACAACAGTGAGTTTCAATCCGTTGTCTTGAAGGTTTGTTGTCGTTATCACAGTGTGAATTGTTCCAACTTCCAGCATCCTTCCCAGACATAAAGTCTGCTCAGCACTCCCACATCCGATATATCAGAGTCCCTCTTGTTACAGCAAGCCATCTTGTTCAAAAATGGAGGGCAGAAGTGAGAAATCGAAGGGGACAAACTTGACCCCTGTCCCATGGTAGAATTTGTTCTGGAACTCGACCCTGAAATGGAGTGTTCATGTAAGCAACGGCACTCTAATGATGGCAGAAAAAACGATTAACAAGGTGAGTTCATAGGTGCAGCTGTGACTCACCAGTGGAGGCGGAGAGCATGGAGGAAGGCGGACAGGCCCTCCATGACCAGCAGGATGGACACGGTGAGCACGGCGAAGAGCCCGAACACAGGAACCAGAACCAGCACTCCTAGTCTGGTGGTGATCCTCAGACCGAGGCGCATCACCATGCCCCACAACACCTCTGACAGCTCTAAAAAGAATAAAAACACAGTACGTGTTGGCACACATAAAATGCATGCATGCGCATAATCACACACACACTCACACATAAATGAAATACAAAGTAGAAGGTAGTAGAAACGGACTGTACTTACGGGCATGAGCCAAGCTGAGAGCCCAGAGACGCAGGTAGGAGGCAGTATTGGAAATGCAGCCCAAGCAGTACTCTATGGTATGGATGGCCTGGTGCAGGAGCACATCCGCAAAGTCAAACTGCAAGACAAAATAATACATAACATACCCTGCTAAAATGATATTGATCGGTGATTAAAAATCAGAATGGCTTTTCTGTTTTAATACAGCATTAAGTTTAGGTGGTGATCACACTTAAAGCTACAATATGCAACTTTCCACCTTGAGGTTTGCTAGTCCCGCCCTCCTCCTCCTTACACTCCAACACTTCTCACTCATCTTCAAAAGCCGTCTACTTTAAAATGGCATCTAGCCCAAGGCTGAAGGAACCGGCATCAGAAGAAGCGGATGGGAAACACATGAAATTTGCACTTATGTTTTTAACTTTTGACATTGGTCTTGTCCGCTGCACGATTAGCGTCACTATACATTATTTTCTGCTTCTTTTCTACTGCTTTGTGCCATTGTTGCTGTAGCTATGATTTTGCTGTGCCTGCTAACCTCACCTTGACCGCCACAACCCAGCTCACCACTGGCCGTGCCTACACCCACAGCAAAGGGTATACACCCCCAAAACATCCCAAATTTAAAAGCCTATTTCAGTTAAATGGTGGGATTTAGGCATGTATACACTGGGTCACAGACAGAGGTAATGTAACATATATTCTAATTATTTCTTGTTATTTTAAGGTGAAAATAGTTACATATTGCAGCTTTGAATGCAATATCTGACATCTAGAGAGAGGACACCTCTTTGGGAATTGAGTCTCTGCTGGTCATTTCATCAAGTCCCTCTTCTTCATCGTCTTCATACGGCGGTGCTGTGGAGTTGTCGTCCTCACTTACACGCCTCACCCTCTCATAACCCTGAGGTGAGACGACAGCGTTAATTATCATAAGTACTGAAAAATATATCAATGACTGCTCAAGCAGAAAACATGCTCAGATATTACATCACACTCACTCTGCGTCTGCGCAGGCCTTTGCCTCCGCGGTACAGCCAATAGAGGTAAAGAGGTTTTCCTAACAGCAGCACAGGAACTGACAGCATGGCTACCACGACTAGGAAGATCTGCAGCCCAGTCTGCGGAATATAACACACACACACACACACACACAAAGGTCAAACACATACAGAGCTGATAAATAGATAATATTTCACATGATGTCATCAAGACATACCTGTCCTGGGTAGAGAGGAGTGACATCGGCTCCCTGCATGAGGAACATGTTGATGAAGTGAATGAGGATGCTGGGGGCGAGGCAAGAGTCGCGCGCACTGAACGCCACCCACTTGTAGAGAATCATGCAGACCAGGTAGCCAAAGAGACAGAGCAGGAAGAGCAGCTCAGGGAGAAATAGCAGATAGACATTAAATTTCTGTCGGAAGTGCCTGAAGGGAGAGAACAAGGTGTGGGAAGAAAGAAGGTGGTGATTATAATGACTGGAGCCTCTCAACACTAACCTAAACAACTGGGGAGAGAGTGTACTACAGAATAAATAAACACCACAGTGTTATTTTAAAATCATAGTAATACTGATTCAAGTACCATTAAAAACTTTCAACTTCAATTTTGGTTGGCTACTCGTGTTGATGTCCAAATATACCAAACAGATTGACACTGAAAGTAAAGATGCTGTTTCATGGGGTCTTTAACAAGGGTGACATAATGAAACTGCCAGGGACTTCCAGCTCTAGTCACTCACAAGTGGTTGAAGACACTGAGCACCACTCCAAAGCTCATGTGTATGACACCAATAATGACAGACATCTTCATCTTGTAAGAGTTCAGGAAGGACAGGCGATTCACTGCCATGTTCCATATCTGCCAGAAGGTTAGAAAGCATCTCAGTGAAAATTATATCCAACAAGAAAGACTCAGTAAGACTGTATTGTGAGGTGCAGTATCATCTGAGTTACTTACAGGATCGATGCCAAATGGATAGGGTCCACTGAATACGCCACTGATATTAGGGTCTAATGTGAGCAAAGCGTTTGTTTGGAGGGTTTCATTTCTGCAACATAACATGTACGTATCAATTAGAAAAAAACAGAAACACATAAAGCCCATTAAGACTCAGTGTTTGTATTGATGACTCACGTCCACTGCTGATTTATGAACATAGCCCGGACACTCCAGCCAGAGCCAAATATGTTGATGGACTTGGAGAAACAGTCATTGTAGATCAGCCCAGTGTACACAGAGAAAAGCCCCATCATTAGGATGATGTAGCGCCCCTCGAAGAACATCATCCAGATCTGAGGGCAACAGAAACACGATAGCTGTCAGTGAGAAAGAAATTAAAAACAACAAAACACCACATTACAGATGAGAGGGGAAAGCAGTTCCTGCCTCGTTACTGGATCGTTTCTTCCTCTGCTTCTTCTCTGTCAGCACCATCCACAGGGCGAAGAACGTCATTACCGCCCCGTGCCCAAGGTCACCGAACATCACGGCGAACAGAAAGGGGAATGTGATGATGGTGTAGGGAGCTGTCAAAGAGAAACATGTTGAACACACTTGCTTCTGAACTGCTCCAAACCTGCGCTCAACAAAGTTTCAAGTTTCTTTATCTATACAGCCCTTTATCACATCAGTCTCAAAGGACTTTACAGAGAATGGGCCGAACTAGATCTAACTGATCAACAATCAACCATAGAACAGAATGATACAGGACAAGCATCAGGAAAAGCACAGGACACACAAGAGCAGATTTTATCAAGACAGAACAGCCTACCTATTCTACATAGCCTAATCTACCCAGTGTTAGACCCTTGAAGCATGCAAGGAAAAACCTCCAAGAAAACCTTGTTAGGGAAAAAAAAAATGGAAGAAACCTTGGGCGGGCCAAATCAAAGAGGGAACCCCCAAAAACAAAAGGGCCTCTTGACAAGATATAGAGCAAGTAGCCTCATCAGATCATACACAGAATATCTGTTCTCACCTGGACTCGCCTCCTGGTAGTCTCCGACCCCGTAGGCCTCCACAATGCTTTGAAACCCAGACGTGAACTTGTTGGTTCTTAACAGGGTGGGCGGAGTGTCGTTACTTGGGATGCGGTTTACGAAGGACGGTACGGTGGCGTCACCTTTTCTCTGATAAATCAGAAACAAAAACATAAAGGGTGATTATAAAACTGGTACTAACTTTACACACCTGGTTCATATTCTACAGACTTCTCACTCACCGAGCCTTCTTCTAGTGCCCCCCGCAGGTTGGCCAGGTCACTGACAGGACACCACACCTCCGCAATTAGACACTTGTTGGTGACATCGAAGCTGCAGAGGTTCAGGATATGGTAGATAGCCTTCATCTTTTTCACCTGCACAACCCAGGTGAAGGCCGACTCGGAGGCCTTCTGCAGAACTTGCCTCAGGTAGTCCTCAGTGCGGTGCAGCACCTGGAGGGGAGACACTTCATTATAAACTATGCAAGTGTTTGAATGTTACAGTTACATGTTATTCCTGTCTGGACCAACTGTATTTAGGCCCTGGCAAGAGATTTATCAGTCCTACGTTGTTAAGGTCTTGGATGCGTGTCCTTAGGCTGTCCATCACATCTGCTCTCTCCTCATCATTCTCAGGGTGCGGATAAAGATGGCAGTGATAACTGAGAGACACCAAAGCAGACGAATATGATGACAGAGTTACATCAGGCAGGTTAAGATGTGATAACAATAAGTTATAATAAGTCGGCGTGTGATGATGGAAAACTTACCAATCACAGATCTTTTGAACTTTCTGTCCAATCTGGTCACCCCAGAATGAGATGAGAAACACAACACTTTTGTTGATCTCACCCTGAAATAACACAGATTAGGCATGTTATTATTATATCTTACCTCGCTATCATGCAAAGACAAAGAGCAGAAACTGCATGAGTACATGAGTAAAAAATTACATTAAAATGTATCCCCTGTCCCAGTAATCATCTTTTGTTGGCACAAAAGGGGACAGACTATATATCATTTAATAGCATTTAGGGAAATCATTTTTACTGATATGGTAGGAACTACTTTTTTGTGTCTTCTAAAACACAAAAAAGTAATTCCTGCTGTTTGACTTTACAAGGCAGAATGGATACCACACAGATTTCTCTCATCTCCATCATAAAGAATATAAATTCAACTCACAGTGTCCAGATCGGCCAGGCTCTCATCCACTTCTGCGTAGCTGAGGATGGTGTAGCCCTTACACACTCTCCACAGCATGCGCTCAAAGGCCTCTACCTTCACCCGCTGGATAAGACCTGACACAAACCTGCGGCCCGGGACAGAGTTCAGCTTTAGGATCTAAACCTTAATCATGTTGACGACATCTTGTTGTGTGACTGAATGATACATATTAAAGCTCACCCCAGCTTGGCTCCGAGTCTTTGCATACTGGTGCATCCTGTCACAGAGTCTGTCTCCATAGTGGGGAATTCTTCATACTGGGGGCCAAGAGCCTCGTGCTAAATATATAAAGGAACACGTTTTATTCATGAGAGCTTGCATTAACCGTTTCTGCTTTGCTTTGCTGTGCTGTTAATATCCGCAAACCCACTGTGCCGTTTACACTTTGGAATGCGATGTTTATTTTCTCTAACGCCTGTCTGGAATAAACATCATTGTTGCCTTCCCTGTATCCCTTTTTTAAAACGGCAGTCTGTATGAGTCAGGTGCTGCTTGTAATTCCTGCATTGTGGCTGTGCCATTAATTATAGTCAGCAGTACTTCTACCCCTGTCACCCTAGGAAACAAATCACAGAGTCACAGGAAAACAGGATGTTTCTTAGTGAAGAGTGGGGACTGGGAAACGGAGCGTACGACAGACGGTTGGTGTGTAGGATACATGAGTCACACAGTGGCTGAATAAACACACTCACTCTTGAGCGGCTGTGTACGAAGGTCCGTGTGATCTTCAACATGTGTGTGTACTCTGTGAGCTCCAACAGGTTCCTCTGCAGCTTCTCTTTGTTCCTGGCCACCTCGCTGAGCTCCATCTCCAGCCTCTGCAGCTGCTCCTGAACATCACACAGATTCACCACCAGCTTAACTCTTCATTCTCCAGCTGGATAACCTGCTCAGGTTCAATTGAGCTGCTAAAATTCAACACTGCACATTGTTAACCGATAACACAGCGTTGATTGACACCATTGATGCTAGACAGTGCTTAAAACGTATTCATAGATAAATTACATGAGAAATCATCAATCACAATTAAGCAATATCACATGAGAGGGAGTGCTGTTATACTAAATATCACCAAGGATTTGATTCGGTCGTAGGCATGAGGCCACAAGACGAGTGCCAAAGATAATTACAGCCGATACACAGTGTAACAGCACAACCTCGAGTGTGACATTGCTTTTATACAACAGTTCCATTAAACAAAGCTAATTATCAAGTAATTTGAGACAACAGATTATGATTTTTGTCTTTTATTTGTCTCCGCCAACAAAAGCAGTTCCCTTAGGATTCCACTACCAAGCGTTGCCAAGCAACACTTAAACTGTTTTGTAAAGCAGAGTGATACATACTGTATAGTAAGACGTCCCAGTGCTGTTATACTATCTATCAGCACTCATGTAATGCCTCCTGTCCAATCAAATTACTCGACCAGAACTAACTAGTGTAAAACACAATGACACAACACGCAGTAAACTTACCATGATCTCAAGGACTTGTTTGGGGGGCGGGGCGACTGGACTTTCATCTTCTTCTGGAACGGCTATATTGGCCTTTTGGATCTCTCTCAAAAGGTATCCTGTCCACAGAAAAGGTAGCAAACCTATTGTGATAACTGAATAATAAAATGTCAGAGCAAGTTAAAGCTACAATGTTCGCACTAGTGATCTCAGTATCTCACAGATGCCAGTCTGTTTTACAACATCTAGTTCTCTGGCCTTTTTTGCAGAACTGAATCAGCCCATCAGCTGTTCGCGGTCCAGATGACATTTTGTCCAGGTGTACACCCACGTGATGTGTCCCCAGCTGCTGTGCTGTCTTACCCAGAATTCTCTCCATCTCCTCACATCTCTTGATTTCGCTGACGAAGCGCCGCTGGAATGAGCTGACACTCGGGTTGAGCTGAAACCAGAGGAGCATTACGGTCAGGTGGCTGCAGATAACGGCACCGGTCACTGCATATGCCCTAAGGTTATAAAATGTGATGTCATGCTTTAAATAAGACCAATAACACTGTTGCAAAAGTGAATGTTGTAGTCTTCTGGTATGAAAACAAGTAGGGAAATTTCTTCTGCTCTGCAAACTAGCTTCACTCAAGTGTTTTAGCTCTACATTTCACCCAATTCATCCCCAAATGGAGTGTATTGGAATATTTAGGCCGAATTCTTTGTTGTCTTCTCTATGTCTGTCTGTCTCTCTCACCCACTCATTCAATGACTCGCACCACAACCCCCCCCCCACACACACACACACACAGAAAGAGAGAGAGAGAGGGCGAGAGACAGAGAGAGGGTCAGAGTATGTAGGCTACACACATTTATTCTATCTATAGCTTGGAAAACACAAAACACAGAGACTTTAAAACGGGTCGTGAAGTAGGCCTAGAGAATAAATGGAAAATGTGTTTTGTGCATCATTTAATCATCGGTTATCATTCCGTAGGCTACTTACATCTCGGAACTCGACCAGTCCCATCTCTCCGAGCTCACTAATGCAGTCATATTCCGACCCGGACTGCAGAAACAATTGCGCCAAGCACATCTCCTCACTTCGGAACACCATCTTATCTGCCACCAAATCTCCTCCACTTTCCGGCCTTATAATTTGGCTTTACTCTGCCTGGACAACGAGCGGTTCACTGCAAATAACAACCTACGACATCACACTTTACCGAGTCTGTGGCTCTAAACCCCTTAACCAATTAACGTTCGCCGAGGATTAATTATTGTCCATTAATAATGACGATTTTCAGAGAGGAAATTATGCCATTGTTGGTCTAGATGTCGCGCCGTGTAAAGGTAGCGCGTGCTCCTTCAAAAGGCGTTTGATGTCTATCGCATAGATATGAAAACAAAGACCGAAACCTCCCTATTGCACCTATTGCATCTAGCGATCTCCACGAAAGGCGTCATCCTGTAGACCAGGCTACCTTGAACACCTGTCACTGTGTTGCAAAAAGACGGTAGCAACGCAACGCCGGTCGGTCCAAACTGAGCAGCAGTCAAACTAAACGATTTATCATCCACCCGCCATATAGGCTACAAGACAAACGGAGCTAAAGATACCCTCGTACGTTAAAAAAGCGATAGTCAGAAATAGGCTACGGCCTTTATTCGCATTACGTCGCCCGGCAATTGACACAGATTGCGTCTTTGGGTTGCCAGATATTCCCACAGCCTCTGAAATAAGCGGCGTCTTGGTTTGGAAAAGGAAAGGTGTTGCAATAAGCTCACTAGCTCATTTGACGGTAAGGAGTGGGCTATAATAGTGCGAGGAATTCATATTAATGTAGACTACCCATTAATATACATGGACATAGTTTAACAGAAACGGATTTGCTCTAGGCTATTTGTCGTCATTTGACCTGGGGATGTTTCACATCCATAGGCTATCAACATCAATAATTTGTTGTAATTTCTTCAATACACTGAATATTACACAGCACACAGTAATCTATGTATGTTAATGTTACACTAATATGACTCAGATCATTAGTACATCTTACACAAAAGGCCTATTTAGGCAGATATATTGAGAAAGCCTGGATGAGGGAAGAGATAGATGTAATACTAGACCAGAACATACACGAAATTACCAACAGTTATATTCCAGAATGCCATATAGGCTATCTATTTTGGAAGATCAGAAATTCATCATTCAATAGCCTATCTCTAAAATAAAGAGCACACAGTCTGTAAAAGTGTTGTCATTGTCATCGAAGGACTTCAGTTATCCTTTAAAAAGTAGCCTTCTATCATTTGTTTTGGCCATCAGTCATTTTCTCATATGGTGGATATCTAATTTTGGAATGAAACCCTCAATATATTTACCTTTGGGTTGTATACAATAGCCCAATAGCCTGTTCTAATGTGCTTTTCAAATTATGATCTTGAGAAAGAATGCGAAACCTGAAAAGGGGGTGAATGTCAAAACTGGCAACCAGCGCATCCTCTTATTTGTTCTGTTCCATCATTGAAACCGGGTCGACCATCTGCCCTTTCTTTGTGTGTGAAAGCCTGGATTTGGGGAGGTGACTGATTTACAATTCAGCAGTTTTCAAATCAAATATTCACAAGCAATAAATACTTACTGTATTTTTTAAAAGACCTGGACAATCTTATGGGCATCTTCCGGGAGTCTAACATGTGCAAAGAATCCATGTAAGCACTAGAATCATCAGTGCACTCAGTCAGATCCAAATTCAGATGGAGATGATGTTGTTCACTGGGTTTTTTTTTTTAATTGAGCAATTTACAAACACGAAAGCATATTTGTATTTCTTTGTAGGCCTATAGTCTGGATCAAAAGACCGAGCACAATAAAGTAACGCTCACACAATAAAATAATGTTATGGGTTTAATTAAAAGAGACGAAGTAAAAATAAATAATAAAACGATGAAGATAGTGTAATATAGTGTAATATTTAGAGATCTTCAAGAACTAAGAGTCTCTTTGTAATTTTGCTTTTATAGGCCTGGGTTAGGGTTGTTCACTGGGATTAATTAATAGTGGATTAAAAGTGGATAATACCATCACACGCAAAAATAATAACAACAACAATAGGCCTACTACTACTAATAATGATAATAATAATAAAGGACAATCTCTTACTCACGATTTTACCAGTCTGTCAATTGTTCGGTTTTTTTTTGTTTTTTTGTTTTGTTTTTTTCCATTACAGAATTAATTTTGTCAATGATCTGTCAAAATCTAAACGAAAAACCAGCAGAAACCCCAACTTCCAATAAAGACATTACTGAACTGAAAAAGTAGCCCTACACAGAAAAGTTCTGGTTCAGTGGTTCTCTGACGTGGATAGTGGTGCTACCACAGAACTTTAGTGTAGGACTAGGACTAGGAGGACTAGGACTCTTCCTAGTGTATCATGGTAATCTCATTCGGCACATCTAACATGGCTTCCATACAAAATAGTAAAGCTTTTTTTTATTTGCTTAGGCTACATGAGACTCAGAAAGTTAGAACGTTCATCACAACTGCCACTGGAATCTTCATCCAAATGATGCTGTTGCCATGGTAACACATCACTCAGCTTTCAGTCTCATGCACAAGGAGGTTTTACATTAACAATTCATGCGCCTAACCAACACTGATTTTGATGGCTGTTGTACGTATAACAGTTTGATCCCTTGTCAATAATCGGGGAAAATCACACTAACATCGTTCAGTGGTCAGCATTAACAACTCCGCCTTTTCCCCCTGTCGCCTTCATATTAAAAGTCTCTAGTGTCACCGCCTCAAAAGACATGCTGTATCATGCAGCCAGAATCGAAGATTTCATCTTTGGTCAGTAGATTCAATGGCTATTAACTATCCCATTGCTCGTACATAACAGTGGAAAATCATTTGCTGATGACATTGTTCAGTGGTTAGCATTAGCAACTTATTCTGCTTTGTCTTCCTGCAAGATTCAAAATAAGTCTCTCATTTCATTCCCTCAGAATAGTTCATGAAATATATTATTAAATAATCATAATGATAATTGTGATAATATAGGTGAATTTGGTTTAATTTATATGGCAAAAGGAAAAACCTTAAAAATCATGACAATATGCAAACATGAACAAACTGCATCAGCAGAGAGATCGCTTTTATTTATGAATTTAAAATTCACCATAAAACAACTCAATTCTCATGAGTGGAGCTGATTGTATTACTGTGAATAGCCTATGGTATTTTTTATCTTAAACTGCTGACATTGGTGGATTCGCTGCAGTGTTTGTCACCTGTGTTGACACACTTCTGCAATGTGTGACTCCAAGTGGGAGATATCAAAGCCCACATATCCTACCTGTAAGTACCACTACAAGGCTGTCGTGAAAGTTTTTTCCCAGTTGGCAGCTCATATTTACTGTAAATCTGACATGAATTGAATGCGGCAACAGAGATCAAAGCAGATTTCCACCTCCTTCATCCTTCAAAGGCCTGGAGGCTTTCCTTCTTTAAGAAGAGTCTGATGTCCCACTACACAGAGTTCAGGACTTGTATAACAGCAATGCAAGGAGAACAAAGCTGTTCCGCCTACTCCTTATTGGGTATTTAATCATCATATATTTGGTGTTTTTTTTCTCCATTCGGCCACCCCCTGTACATTTATTCTTTGCTTCCATGAACATCTTACGTCTTCCGTGACACAACAACTAAGAAATAAATAAACCCACTCACAGTAGAGAAAACTACCATAAATAGTTTTAGTAATAATGGAAATATGTTACTGTCAAAGTACAAGAATGGGAAATGTACAAATTTTGTTTCATTTACAAATTCTGTGGTAAATGTGTACATTACCAGTGGGCTAGAAGCCTACAAATTTCACAAGGTAGATGTAGTATCTTGTATAGTAGCTGTAGTACCCCGCCCACCCATAATGGCACTGCTTTAGTTCTGCAACTGATCATCTTTTCATGAGAACTTGAATCTAGGATGCCTAGTGTTCAATGATGTAGCAGATTTGTCTTGGAAAATGCAAACATTTCCTGCCTTCCAGAGGAACGTGTGTAAAAATTGAACTGAATATGTACACATTTACCACAGTTTTTAAATGTACACTTTTACAGATAGTTGTGTACATTCACAATTCTCCCATATTTACTTATTTTCATATGTCCATCAGCCTTCCACTGCCTGTATGTCTCTGTCACACATCGTTTTGAGTGTTATGTCCTGAGACTCTGAGCCAGTCTGTTGAGCTCCTGTGAGAGAGCAGTGACAGTATCCAGAATCCTCTGCCTGTCCTTCTCCTCCAGCCGGGCCTCACATCGCTGGGCAAACTTATCTGGGTGCCACAGCGCTTGCTGCTGCCGGACCACTTTCCGAAACACTGGCACGTCCTTCCGGTCAACACCGTGCAGCATCACATCCACCATTTCCTGCACCGTGCCCCGTGGGGCCGGCCAAGGAATGTCACCGTAACTCAGCTTTGTGGCGGCTGCTGACGAGCCGCTTTGGAACGTAGCTGCACATCTCTCATCATAGTGACGCTTCTTGCCCTTACGAGTCTCCTCCTCTTTACGCGCCGCACGAGCCAGATACTCTGCGTGTTCCCTCTGCAGCCTCTCGTGCAGCTCCTTGCGGCTTTGCTCTTCCTGTTCTCTCTCTTTCTTACTCCTCCTCCTCTTCCATCCAGAAGACGATGCTGCCAGTCTTTGACTTTCAGCGTTCTTCTTATCAAAATATTCTTTTCTGATACGGTCAGCCCAGTCCCCGAAGTCTTCGTCGTCGTCATCAACCGGAAGGAAATCATCAGCTGTAAGACAGAAACGGCAATATTACCAATGGATTCGGTCAAAGTAAAACTCAGTATTAAAAAGTGAGTTTGAACTTTACCATCATATACTCCAAAGGTTTCACAGAACTCGTCCTCACATTCCCCAAAGAGTTTCTCCATCCACTCTTTCTCTGGGTCGGCTGCAGGTGGGTTGCTCATGTTCGCTGCAGGCTTTAAAGGACACAAAGAAATGACATGTAAATGTGAATCTGACACCAATAGCACTTCCGACAAACCACCATAATAGAAACTTTGTTCAGCTTTTTTCTGTTTATAACTATCAATATCACATGGAATAGTGTATGAAACTATGTATGTGTGTTTCCTCAGACCTATTCTGAAAAGAAAATTTTAGCTCAGTCTAGCTTGCTTTATTGTATTTGCACACTGATAAAACGTGGAAGCAAAGTGATGACAATGCCATGATAGAGAGCAATGACTCAGAGAAACATAGGAGTGATGATTAAGGCACACAACATGATAAATCTCATACACATTATCATCCAAATTCATACAGGCTACCTCCGTATCTCTCATCCACTTCAGCAGGTCCTCAGGTGTAACTCCAGCTTTGTTGTGTGCATTCATAGCTTCTGGGCAGCTCCTTCTGAGAGGCACAACCAGGTCATCATATGCTGATGTGTAAACAAAACAAAACACAAGGTAAAATGGAATAAATTGGAGGCCATTAATTACCTAGTAATGACTGGAAATAACTAAGTCATATCCAAGTAAAATGTGTGATGTAATAATTAGATATAGCATGAGTGATTACTGAGTAATACACAAGTAAAAAAACAAGGTGCTTTTTACCGGGCTAGACCCGTTCTGGGGTTTTTCTTGTTCTCTGTTATTTGTATACCTATGTGAATATTACATAGTCAGTACTGGTATGTCGTCTAATGCTCTAACTAGTAAAGGGTTAATGGTAAAACAAAAGCAGACTGAGATTCATTTAACAACACCCTGTTTCCCTTCCCTAGCATCCCTGACAGTCTCCTCACTTCTTATGCCGTGTTTCAGCGCCCTGTTGGCCGCGATGTGTAGCGGTGTGTCCCCTTTACGGTCCTGCTGAAGAGTGTCGGCTCCGTGTTTGAGCAGCAGCCGCAGAACAGCGTCGTCGCCCAGGGAGCAGGCCAGGTGCAGCGGGCTCCTCTGCTTCCTGCCCTGGGAGAAGTTGACGTCCAGGTCCGAGTGTTTCCGCAAATACGACTTCAGCTTCAACAAACTGCCCTCCTCCACGTACTTCCACACGCGCTTCTGTTTGCGAGACACCATGCTGTCTGTCGGCTACAAATACACCTGACTATGAGGCTAACGAGCTTTGTTTTGGTTGTTTTTTTGTACGCTAACCGTGACATAACAAGAAATTCGGCGAGCACCCGTATCCTGTCCTGTTGGTTTATAGTTCCGCCAGTAACTGCTCACAAACGTTCCGGGCACGGATTGTTCCAGTCTTGTCGCTAGGTGTCAGTATCGGCATTATCTTGGTAAAACAGGCATTGGAAAAGTAAAGTTGTGTTTTATGTGTATTGACACTATGCAATACGTTTCAACAACGCACAGCAGATAGACAGGAGGCTGTGATGCGTAGCTTTTATTCCCTCCTTTTCTGAATGTAACGGCAAACAAACAGTCCTACTTTTCATCCGATACAATTCCTGCTTACATGAACTGGGAGAGTGAACAGTCACAGTGGTGTTTTTCATACTTTTAGACTTCCAGTGCCATCTTTTACGTGGCTAATTGCTCAGTATTCATAATGCCTTCCTCTTCTCTGTGGGTTTCTTTGCCCTGGAAGTCTTTTCAACATGCCACCTGTCAGGAAGAGGTAATGTAAAGGGATCATCTGTGTGTGTGTGTGTGTGTGTGTGTGTGTGTGTGTGTGTGTGTGGACGTGCAGACAGTTTGAGTTTTAGCAAGCCTCTACTGTGCCATTAAAAAGGTGTGGTTACAATTTTCAATTGGTCCATGCTGACACTTTTGCACCGCTATCCATAAAACAAAACCCACTCACATAAATAAATAAAATAAATTACAGCAAAGCATCTGTAAAGATAAGATCCCTTATAAGCACAGAACCTCGCAAAATCATCCAAGTCCCTTTGTGCCAAATAATATTCAAAGTCCAGTTTGAGTCTTGCTCTTACCAGATGCTTAAAGCAGACAGAGAGAGAGAGAGATTTTTCTATTGTTCTGTTCTTATTGCTGCTTTTATTGAATGTCTCTGTTTTGCTTTGGCAACAGATACTGAAGTATTTAATGCCAATAAAGCTCATTTGAATTTCAATGAGAGGGAGAGAGAGACAGAGAGGGAGAGAGAGAGAGAGAGATGTGTGGCAGCAGATTGTTGTTACAGGGACCTGCAATATTTGTGACTGCAATAACAAAGCACAGTTGCAAAGCAATTTGGTATTTGGTCTGTGTGTGTGTGTGTGTGTGTGTGTGTGTGTGTGTGTGTGTGTGTGTGTGTGTGTGTGTGTGTGTGTGTGTGTGTCACTAACAAAATTCCCCAAAATCTGCTAAGCCTTAAATTACCCACTGCAGTTTAATCTGTTGTTAGCCTGTGGCTACAGTTCAGGCCTTCAAAATTAAATTTGTGATCCTCAGTTATTAATTGAATGAATGAAAGATCTGCCTCTGCAGCCCTGGATCTTGTGCTCACTTGATCGCTCGCTTGCATGTCTGCTCGTGTGTGCAGCTATCTTTACCTGTGATGCTCAAACAAGTGCAGCTGAGCCTCTGAACTGGCTCAGTCCTGGGGCTGATGACAGGGTGTCCATTTAGGCCTGTGATGAGCCCGAGGGAGGGAAGGGTGTCCTGTTTAGGGCGCACAATGGAGAGGATAGAGCAGGGAATGAAGGGACACTTTGTGATCCGCTCTGAGACTCGCATAACCGAAGATCCGGAGTCACCCAGAGCATGGGCACTTCCACTCCTTCTGCTGTCGGAAACGACGTGTCCCCACTAACGATACCCCTCTTGTGTGAATGCCTTTGAAATGTCTGCCATTTCAAAAGAGAGAGAGAGAGACAGAGAGAGAGAGAGGTCAGATTCGTCACCTCAGGTGTCACATGTCCACTGCTAACTCTTGAGTTTCCATAGGTTTTGAGTTTTATTCTCTTACTCATCATAGTATAACTCTTCTTTGTCACACACTCTCAGAAAGCATTATGTTTCACGTCATATGGGAAAGTATTTTGCTGCACACCCAACACAAGAGAGCGACTCAAACGAGCACCCTCCTCTCCCAAGGGGTCAGGTGGAGCATGCAGCTCTTGCAGGCGGGGGGGCCGAAGCAGAAAGATGCTTCTGAAAGACAGGATATCCCCGGACAGGAACCCCTACCTCACTCGCCTGCCCCTTGCCTTTCCTGCCTGGCCTGCTGACTCTATCCTGTCTATGAGGTCCGCCGTACTCCCGGGACACCGCGGGGAGGAGGAGAGTTCGAGACTGGCAGCAGGAAGCCGAGGGTCCTCCAAGACATTCCAGGGGTCATTGGGCCATCCTACCGCGGTGCGCTCAGGCCGGGCTCCGGGTCCGGTCTGCCGGCCGCGCTGCACCACCCCCATTGTTCAGCCAGAGGTGAAACGTGAACACACTTCCTCTGTCTATTTTCTGCATGACCTGGTTTATTGGGTTCTGATTTATGACAGCTGGACATGCGCTTCTCACATCGGCCTTGCCACAGGCCTTTTTTTAAAACAAAACAATGGCAAGTGCTATTCGTCACTCATTGATATGCTGATGAAAGAGTCAAAGTGGGCTCCACACCTACCGAAACCTCTGTCAACGCCTATTCGCCTTTGCCTTTTATTCCTATTGATAGGCATCGTCCTGTGAACAAACATCCAATCTAGCAAACAAAGTAACCTTTACGCAGTCCACATTGTGCTGTGTTTACAAAACGCTTGAGGAGGATCAGAGAGCCAGAGAGGCTTTTTTGACTTTGGTATCAGTCTTTGTCCAGTCTAAACAGGTTTCTTCATATAGGACAGCTAAGTAAGGATTTCTTAGAAGGTGACTTTGACCACTAAGCATGCTATTTCTCTTGTGCTGAATTTTCTTCAAAGTGAAACAGATTTCTGTTGTTTGAAGTCATTTGTAAAAAACCTCTATCAGCTAATGACCTTTTTGCAGTTTGTGTATTGCATTATGTGTTTATAGCTTATATAGCTGTTCTGTTGCAGTGTCAACAAGATACTGCTGATGATTAATTAGTATAATTAGTTAAATTAATTAAACAATTAGTTATTGTTTTATGAAACTGACCTTTTTCCCATCAGTGTTTTCAGGCAATGTTGATGCTTCTCTTTGCCCAGATGAAACTACTATTGCCTTCTTGTAGTGGAGGTGGTTAAATGTAGTGGAGATGGAAATTACCAACACAGTATAAGAACATGTGCATCTCATGATCAAAATAATCAACACACAACACAATGTTCCTTTTAGAGTCTGACTGCAGCAGTGATCTGTCTGGATAACTGTTTTGTTTGTCATTTCTTAGACAAGAAAAATGAGACAGTTTCTACCCTGGGGATTCCCCTTGGCCAGGCTGCTTCTGACTATAGACACACTTAATTTTCACACTCTGTTATTACAGAGGAATGAAAACATTTGTGTAATCATTTTTGAACCGTCATCTCAGACAAACAAGCAGCCCAGTGGGTCAAAGGGGGTAAATCACATTTCTCTCATAAACACTGACGCTTTCTTTCTTAGCTTTAGAGAAATAATTCTCCTTGGCACACGCAAGGTTCATACCATGAAATCCCTGTAACATGATCATATTACCTTCATAAAACTTGAAAACCCATGAACATAATCTATCCAGATTATCTTTCACAATGTTCTTTGACTTTGGCACTGACAGGTGGAGGTGAAGGTGAGAAGTCCACAAGTCGTTTTGTGAGAATAGTTGGGTTAGTTGAAGTAAGACTGCACAGTATATTCAAATGTACTGTATGCTATTTCACCAATGAAACCATTTTGTTGTGTATAATACTTTGTATGAAAGTGCATCAGTTGTGCCACACTGTTTGTTTCATGTACTGTTGTTGTCTACAGCTTTAAAGTTTTAAATCTACTTTCAGAAAGACTATGATTTTAGGTGAAATCACCTACAGATACAGAAAGGAATTGGATTTGGTGAAATTCCCAGTCTGTTAAATAAATGAACTAATATTACATTTTCAGACTGAATTCAGAGATCTATTCAATTCAATTAAATTCAAAGGGGCTTTATTGGCATGGAAAACATACGTTTACATTGCCAAAGCAAGTGTGAAAAAAAAAAAAATACACACAATACAATAATAATACAACGTACAATAAGTAAAGAGATACTAGCATAAAGAAATGTGTAAACAGAGCTGTGTATCGGCAAAATTAACTTAAGAATATAAACCGAAAAATTTCGATTTTTCTGTTAGAAATCTATTTCACAAAGATTTTGTTTACATGTCTGTGTTTGTGTCTTGACCATGATGAGATTATGGGGCTGACACTCGGTGATGAAGGAGGCAGAGTGAATGTGCCTGCAGCTGTTGGATTCCTTAACGCTCCATGACAAGGAGTTTCAACTGTAAAGGACATCACCTGTCCAAGATTAGAGACAGGGACGAGGCTTTCCACCTCGGAGGTGTTCAGCTTTGTTGACTTTTTCAGAACACTGAAATAATGAGACAGAAAGGTCACAGTTATCCCTAAAGTCACATGCAGCGTAGTGTAATTGTAACTGATTTAGACTAAGCCATCATCTCCCATTATTCCATGGTGATAACAGGAACAAATAGTCTACTCCCATGAGAAATGAGTAACCCAGGATTAGGAGTCCACTCCTTCTGTCTCCCTGCTGTTGCTGATTATGTCCCGTAAAAAGCTCATTACAGCCAAATTAGTTAATCATTGGAGTCTAACTTAAAGGTCAACAACCTGCTCTACGTATGGTGTTTGTTTGCAAAAGACTTTTGACAATACTTAGTGGCTTAAACTGGCCACAGCACACAACAGTACGCCTTTAGAGATCATGATAGACTATCTGTGGTGATAACTTGGGAATTAAAAAGACATACATTTTAGATGCATTTGGAAAATTGGTCTTCATTTAACACAAAAGTTTAGGGTGAGTCTAGAAGGACAATTATGTGGTAATTTGTGGAGAAACACTTGATCACTAGGGCAAGACAAACGTCCAATTTAGAAACCTTTGTACTTACTGAACATGCATGTGAGGGAACTGTAAGAGACCAAGAAACAAACGCGCTGGAGGAGGGAAATAGAAGTCGAACATGCATTTCCTGCAGACATGTGCTTTGATTTTGGCCCCGTGAAACACAATGGGAGGGAGATTGCCTCCCCTCAGCAGGGTACTAACAGGAAGAAGCACATTCACTGAATAGGAGAAAATACATTCCAACAAGACTGTACAACAAGACAACAAGAAAGCAATCGTAAGTCACAGAGTGAGACAGAGTGAGAATCCGTTTGGTTCAAAGCACCTTTTTATTACAAATCATAGACATGAACTCAAAATAATGCGTATTCACAATATGTTTACACACATTTGTCAGTAACAAATTCATTGTCATTCTTACACTCTCAGAAACACACACATACTCATTCCTTCACACACACACACATACATGCAAACACAGACACACACACACACACACATACTGGCAGACTGTCAAAGCAGTCACCTTTTAATTGGGCCCTCTACCCGCCTGAAAACATTTGTCAGCTGCCATCTGTCTGTCTGTCTGGGACTCCCACCCCCTTCCACCATGTCCCCGTCTCTGCTTACAACACTCTTATCAGACTCCAACACCTCTTGCTGACTGACACCCCCTCCCTACGCACGCAGACACACACACACACACACACACACACACACACACACACACACACACACACACACACACACACACACACACACACACACACACACACACATAACACTGTTGGCTGTGGTGCAGATAATACAGATTGAGTTGGAGAACGGGTAGTCTATTAGATATCGCACCTCAAGTGCTTACGAATGAAAACAAGAACAGCATGGGGCAAATGCATGAGCAATACACTTCACCATGATTGGATGACAGGGCTTCAGAGTTCAAAGCTCCAGACTTTACATAAAGTCTACAGGAGACCAAGAGAAACACATGGGCACGTGGTCCATTTAACATACATTCCACTCCTTCCAAAAATGTCTGCTTTACATTTTCCTGCAGCTTGGTCCCTTGTGTTAAGTTCAGTTCAGTTTTGCTCCAAACGTCCCAGTCACTGAAAGTGAGGTTGGCTGTGGTCAGACATAAACACCACCAGCCTGACTGGTTTCTTCAGTCGCACAGAGCAGACGGGACTCGCTGTGCTTACACACCTAGTCCACAGAGTCAGAGGGAAGCAGAGGTGACCCCCCTGAAGACTGACCTGTGATCATCCACTGCTAAATGCTTTGATTTACCTGCATTGTTCAGGTGAAGACAAAACAGGGTCACTGATCACCTGTCCCCCAGCATGCCTCTGTCACACCTTTGTGGCCAGAGACTGCGCCTCTGTCTTCTGAGAGGACAGGGAGCTGGCCGGACTGGCATGCAAGGACTTCTTCAGGTTGAGCAGGCACAGGCACTGGGATCGAAAGCGCAGGTCAAAGAAGGCGTAAAGGAACGGGTTGAGGCAGCTGTTGACGTAGGCCAGGCAGGTGGCATAGGGGTGAGCCAGCAGCAGGAACCGCAGGAAGGCGCAGGTGGCAGGAGCCAGGTTCAGGTACGAGAGGGCGTCAGCGCTCTTCAGCACATGGAAGGGCATCCAACAGGCAGCGAACACCACCACCAGAGTGGTGATGATCTTCAGCAGCCTCCGCTTACGTTGGTCCTCCTTGCGCAGACTGTTGAAGTGGCGGGTGACCGTGCAGCCGATGAAACCGTAACACACCATCATGGCCAGGAAGGGCAGAAGAAAGCCCAGGGCCGAGGAGGAAATGCTGAGACCGGCGACCCACAGGTTCTCCTGCTCTTTATCCGTCACCAGACTGAAGTCCATGGCACAGGAGGTGCGGTTGCTGGTTAAGTCATGTTTGGTGGTGCGGAAGATGAGAGTGGGGGCGGCCAGCAGACCAGACAGCAGCCAGATAGCTGTCAGCGAGGCTCGCATGTGGCCGCGGGTGCGCAGCTGGTTGCTGGACAAAGAGTGGACAATGGCCAGGTAGCGGTCGAAGCTCATGCAGGTGAGGCAGAAGACGCTGGCGTACATGTTGAGCAGGACCACGTAGCTGCTGATCTTGCACAGGGCGACTCCAAAGGGCCAGTGGTAGCCCAATGCCGTGTACACCGCCCACAGAGGCAGAGTGACCACAAACGTCAGGTCAGCTAACGCCAGGTTGCCTATGTAGACATCAGCAGCCCGCCGCTTGCCCTGGGCTCGCCACACAGTGAAGATGACCACCCCGTTTCCAGAGAGGCCAAGGATGAAAATAAGCATGTAGAGCACTGGAATGACGGAGTACGAAGGCTCCCACTCAGAATAGTCACACATGGTGGAGTTTTCTGTCTCCTCGTAGTCGTAGTAGTCATACGGGCTTTCACTCGGCAGCTCCATCTCCATTCTCTTCTCTCTGAGTATCCCTTGTGTGAAGAAGCAAAAAGTTTGGTACAGATAGCTCCACAGTAGATGAGAGCACTCTGAAGTCTGTTGCTACATGTGAAAACTGTCGCCCTTTATATACCACCCAGCCCCTTGTGCCCTCCCAGCCCCCCCCCCCTCTCTCCCCTCCTCCTCTCTGCACTGCACACGCCCACCACTCTCCCCATTCATTCATCCATGTGCCAGATTGTCTTTTGCAGGGTCAAGAACATTTTATAACAGGCCTAGGTGACAAGTTCAAATGAGTTGAAATACCAACAGTAATGTGTACATGTAAAGCTGCAAAATTATTTGGCTACAACAAGTCATGTTGCAAATGATTACTTCAGGCAAAATGAAACTCAGTGTCCATAGTAACAATACTTTTAGTAACAATGCTTTTATTTTTTTCTCCCCTGCCATACAGAAAACTGCAACAAATGATTATTTCAAAGAATACAAGTTAATTAAACTTGTTTGGACAGCAGCCCATGAGTCAAGTCTGGGCATGTCATGCTTCATGAAGTAGACAATTATAATGTCAATTCAGAGTCGTTCTGGCACTGGAGCACTCTGCTGAAATTTGAATAGGCAACACTAATTCCATTTCAATGTCGGTTTCTTCTTGGCTGTACATGCTCAAACATGTATAAAGCCACAAAATAAAAAGACGTCTTGAGCTCTAATGAACTGCAGGGTAGATATACAAAGCCTAAACCCTTACTAGAAAATATAGGAAATAGAGTGATATCAAACCTTGCAACACTGCCTAGAGAAATGTCTTGCAGCCTTGGCTTAAGATATTAAATTGGAATTTGCATTCCATCACAATTTTTGAAAGACAGTTTTATAAGGTAAAATTCCAGTAAAGGTCAGTCGAGATTTTGTGTTAATAATGACGTAATAATAATACCTTTATTTGTTTCACACTTTTATAAAACTTTTACAAAGTGCTTTACATACAATAAAACTCAAAGAGACAGTGATGTAAATATAGATAAAAAATAAAGAAATACTCTGTATTAATAATGTGTCAATGCAACAACAATACTAATACTAATACTAATAATAACACTACTAATACTAATACTACTACTATCATAATCATCATCATACGCTTGGGTATCAGTGCATATACAACACCTTTCAAAACAGTTTTACAGTGCTTAATACACAATAAAATGGTAATAAATACAAACCAGTTCGACAATAAAAATGCCAGACATTAATTAAAAACATGGTGGCATAAGAATTAAACAAATACAGCAATAAAATAAAAGATCTGACATGAAGCTGTTGAAGAGACCAGTCTCAAAAGAAATCATGTAAATCTTAAAATCAGATTTAAAAATCAAAAGGCATCCACAGGGCAGAGAAACTAAAATAGGGCCAATATAATGTCATGATGTGTGTTTTAGATTTTGTCATTAAACTGGCATTTATGCATATTCAAGAGTCATGCCATGACTTGTCGATTGACATACGGGTATTACAGTCGTGAAGGAGTGATATTCAATGGTAGAAAAGGTGCTCAAATCCCTTTCTTAAGTATCAATACTACAATGGAAAAAAAACAAAACCAAACTTCATTAAAAGTAAAAGTTCTGCATTCATACTTAAGTAAACGTATAGAAGTATTAACAGTTACGGAAGAGGATTAGGGCCACATGTGAAAAATGTATTTGAGTTCTGAGTTTAAAGTCAGAATTCTGAGAATAAAGTGAGAATTCTGACTTTAATCTCAGAATTCTGACTTTAAGCTCAGAACTCAAATAATGTTTTCACATGTGGCCCTAATCCTCTTCAGTAAACAGTAAAATGTACTTAAGTATCAAAAGTAAAAGTACTCATTCTGAAGAATGCTCCCTTTCATAGTGTTAAATTATTGATGCATTAACCTGTAAGAAGTATTCTAATGTTGAAGATCTAACTACTCCATATACTGTTGGATAGTTTACACTCTAACATTGCATCATATTTAATGATTATTCTGTAAAGTAACTAGTAACTACAGCTGTCAGGTAAATGTAGTGGAGTAAAAAGTGCAATATTTCCCTCTGAAATGTAGTGGAGGAAAAGTATAAAGTCTCACAAAATGGAAATACTCAAGTAAAGTGGCAGAACCTCAAAACTGTACTCAAGTACAGTACTTGAGTAAATGTACTAAGTTATTTTCCACCTCTGGTGATGTTGTAAAGTCTCTCAGTATAAGTCTCTCAGTATCTTTAAAAGACAACACCAATCTAATGCTTGCATTCCATTGCCGATTAAGTGTATAAGACACCTCAGCAGCTTAGCTTATCAAACAAACAAGCAGCCTGTCTCTCTCTCTATCTCTCTCTCTCTCTCTCTCCCTCTCTCTCTCTCTCTCTCGTGTGCCGTCTCTCTCTGCAGGGACATGTCTGTCTGCAGCGGCCCAGGTGGGAGCGCTCACTCCGCAGCCTGCTCCGTCTCTCAGCAGAGTGGCAGCGGTGGCGCCAGTGCACCGACTGTCTCAGACACAACTACTGTATCACTCAACAATCTTTTCCTCCACTGATCCCGTTCCTCCACTCTCCCATCTCAGCCTCCTCGATCCCTCTCCTTTGCTCTCCACTCATCTTACTATTCCTCTGAATATGAGTCGGGGGGGAGAGGGGGGATTATTCCCGTCTGCTCAGATTTTTCACCAACGTCATTTACTCTCAGAGACCTGTTTGTTTTTGCCAGTTACTGTGATGCAAGGTTATGGTATTTGGTAATGATTGTGTTTGTGTGTGTCCACCCAACCGCTGTCCTCTCCTGCTCCCCTCCTAATTGTCTGTCCAGCTCTTTGTCCTCCCGGCTTCTTTGTCCGTCCGCCCCTCTCTTGCAGGACGTTTGGCAGAACAGGAAAAGAGCACAGCGAACTGAATCAAAGCAAGCTTCCTATCTGTGTTCTGGTGGTGTTCTTTGTTTTTAACAGCGCTGGTTGACAGGACTGTGTATCAACAGCTAAATTAAACATCAGGCCTTCAGTGATTAAAGTGAATCCACCCACTCACTTTTCCAACATCCCCTCAATCATCCTTTAAAGAGCAGGTCGGGAAATTCTGCAAAGATATAAGAAGCATATGGTTCTTCTACACATACAGTATAAGAAATGGTGAAATTAAACCTACCACAGATGCCATGGAAAAAGAGATTTTTGTGAATCTGGGTGGATGGTTGCATCTTATAACACATTGCAGCATAACAGCAGTACTGATAGTTAAAATCACTCCAAGTTCTTCCCATTTTATGTCTTTAAAAAGAGTGACAAGTTCCAATAGGACAGATGCACTCCAGCTTGAACCTTGCTTTTTATTTCTGGAAGATACACCATCTCTTCACTCAGCACACCAGCAACCCTGTTTCCACAACATTCAGTTCATGTTTTTTCTCTTAATTGCCCACCTGTGTTTCGAATTGATTGTTTTTGTTGGTACCGTGTGCTGTTTACCCTGCGTCTCTTGTGTGGCCTTGTGCTGTAAACCACACACCCTGAAGACACCGAGATGCATCTTATGTTGTGCGCTCTAACCACAACCAAGGCGTTCGACTCTTCATCTACGGCCTTCGTTCGACTGCCATCCATCATCGATGAGTCAGTAACAGAAGATATATCCGGGGGACATAGAAGGGGATGAACACTGGGACCACAGATATAAACAAAGAGACAGACACACACACACACATGCTACAGTGAGAGACAGAGGAACGCTGTCTGTCTGCAGGGCAGCAGAAGCTCCCTTTGATCCTTTAATGTGACCTTGTGTGTTAGTTTATGAGCCTGTTTTTTGTGGTATCTGAAGTGCCAAAAGAGTATGAGGTGTGTGTTCTTGTTGTATAGGCGTATGTGTGTGTGTGTGTGTGTGTGTGTGAGAGAGAGAGAGAGAGATAGGGGGGGTCTGACAGTTGTTTGATGTGTGTGTTAAGCTGTCAGAGACCACATGCATTGGCCCCCTGTCCTGTGACAGCTGGTTCTGCAAGGCCTGATTTGCGAACTGACCAACGCTGAACCAGAGCCAGTCATCGCGGATCTTCATATCACACGTCTGACACCGACGCTCGATAACAACGTGACAGCCCACATAACCTCTGGCAAATATTGAGCCATCAGCACCAGTATCACCAATTACAGCAACAGTCTGATCTGCTGTTTTAATTATCTGAGGGGCATCAAAGCTGACACCTCCAGCACCCTTGGCAAGCGCGAACATTTGGGTGTCGTTACCGCCTATTCCACTCCGCTATCCTCCCCCTCCTCCTTTCAGCAAAGACGATCAGATGATTGACACCAGCTTGTTAAGCACCAAGGCCAACAAGATGGATGAGGTTTACACCTCTCAGGAGGCCAGTGTTGCAGTATAATAGACTAACGTGGAGTTTACAGCATTTTACATGACTCACAATGTAAAAAGAAAATCTGAAGTTATAAACTAGTCTTTTAAATGTGACTAATGTGTTTTTTGTACTGACGTGCTGAAAATGTCAGAACAATATTATGACTGCTTGGGGCCAGTTGGCTGTCTCACATGTCTGGGAATCATGAAAGGGAACACGCAAATTCTGAAAACACAGTGCGTCACGAATATTAACCCTTTTTCATCTTCTGAAATGACAGATTCACACGTTACCCTTCTCCACTGAGCCTTTCCTTTGTCAATGACACACAATGCTGGGAGGGAAAGCATGTTACAAGTTACAAGCACACAGTTACAAAGATTATCTTTTTTTTTTTTTTTTTAAGATTATTTTTTGGGCTTTTTGCCTTTATTGTTTTACAGACAGCAAAGGCTAGTAGAGAGAGGGGGGCGACATGGGCCGGATCTGAACCTAGGATGTCATGTTTACATGGTACAGACCCCAGACCAGCGAGCCACCTACAAAGATTATCTTAATATCAGTTCATTTTACAGTATGTCTACCTATTTTATATTGTGCAACAAGTCTGCAAGCCATTTGGCCTGTAGGTTTGCACCCCGACTTGCCCCCCGCCCCCCCGCCCCCCCAACTCCCTTCCTATGGACCGCTTTGAACAATCAGGAAGCTTCCATTGTATAATCCCCTTGCTGAGTTTGTATCTATCCCTCTTGATCCCGTTCAGCACATGAAGAGGGGGTCACAAGGTGTTTTCACGACCTCACGGCCGTCATGACCCCACTGCAGTCCCTCAGTCAACCAGAGTAGCAGCAGCTATCCCGGACCGGGTGCTGACCTGCGACAGACACACGGCTGTCCGGCTTCTGTTTGTGGGTCAGTCCTGCCGGGCCGATGTGTTGACATGAACCTTCCCCCTCTCACCCTGTTGTTGTCTTCTGAACCAGGAGCTGCTCAACAGAAATATTTATCGGTTATAAGTGTAACAACAGGAGAGGGAAATCCCAAACAATTTTTACAGAAAGGTATAAATAGCTCAGAGCTGCAGTCAGGGTCACCAGTGAAAATATAACCATCATCCAGGGGCGGGGCGCCTCC
Organism: Centroberyx affinis; assembly: GCF_046629955.1. Classification (NCBI taxonomy): domain Eukaryota; kingdom Metazoa; phylum Chordata; class Actinopteri; order Beryciformes; family Berycidae; genus Centroberyx; species Centroberyx affinis. The sequence goes on along the minus strand of NW_027280317.1, from coordinate 7,360 downwards.
TTGTCTCTTACGCAGGACAGCAAAGAGTTTATATCAGAGGGAACAAAGGCAGAGGCTCAGCTCAGTGTTTATAGAAACAATGAAGTGCCGCTGCTGCAACTCATTTCAGTTGCCCATCTGTGGTTTGTTTGCATTGACAAAGAGTTGTATCAGTGTTTCTGGTCAGTGTTCACGTCCTGTCTGACACAGGATAGGGACCAATAAGTTCCAGGAGGTGTGTGTGAGTGTGTGTGTGTGTGTTGGGAATGGGGTTGCTTTCTATTGTGGGAAATGAGGATTACCATACATTAAGACAATATGCTTGACCAAAGCTTAGACATGAAAGGAGACGATGTTGACAAGCACCACGCCACTTTCTTTTGAAAGATGCCAAACTATCAGACTATGAGCTTTGATCTTGAGCTTGCTTCATCTCATGGCCTTAATGATTATGAGTCTGCTCAGTCCACTGTGCAGTATTTATTACTATCAAGCACTGTTTATGGAGCTAACTCTAATCTGACTTGACAACTGTTGCTGTCAGGTCAGTGTTATTTATTATTATTATTTAGTGGTGTTTGCACAATCTTCAGTACTTATTTTAATGCAATTCTCATGATTTGTTTTTCCAATGCACTGCTGGACTTTAACCTACTGCATGGCACACTCTGTGAAAGTCCCTAGTTATAGTATGCTTTATTGTGTATATATATGCTGTATGTAGAGTGAAATATATAATTCACTCTCTGTTGAATGCACTGCATTTTCTCCTTCAGGGGGCTGAAAAAGAGGATGCATTCTCAGAAAACTTCCCCAGGAAAGATAAAGGTTAAAAATAATGTTAGAGATGTTGATGCAAACCAATTGTGAAGAACAGAGATAAGGTCTAGAGCCTTGCCACCCTGCTGTCTAAACACCAGGGAGCTGCCATAAAACCAGTACCCACGTTTTCCTCTTCCTGCAGAGAATGTTCAGCAGACCAGGACCTTCCTCCCGCTGCACTCCTCTCCTCTCCTCTCCTGGACGTGAGACCGGTCTTATTCACAAACACCATGTGAGAGAGCGACAGGGCCGGAGTGCAATACTCTAAATGCATGGTGGGATTTAGTCACTTTTGTGGCTTTTATCCTTCACATGTAACATGAACCATTTTATAGATTTTTACGGCTGTCCAAACTTCACAGCGTTTTTGAAACACAAGTCTTCAATTTAGTTCAAGGTCTAGAGATTCTCACACATATACACACACACACAGTACACACACACATACACATGTGAACATGCACTCACATGCATACAAACACACTCACACACACACACACACACACACACACACACACTATGTAACACCCATGACTACACTGGTTGCAATACAATAAGCTATTGTAACCTCAAACCAAAGGTCTTGACGCCCATATGGTTTTGTCATTAGTCTCAATTATAACAGGCTATGAGGTCACTTTCTGCTCTATGTATTAACACATTCATCTCTCACAAAGTCTCTCTCTCTCTCTCTCTCTCTCTCTTACCTCCCTCCACACACACACACACACACACACACACAAAATGTGTGCAAGCCTGCAGAGTATGACGATGTGACCAAGTAAATATTGGTAAACTTGTACTGTTGACCTGACAACATGTGTGACTCGTGACATGTATGTGAGGGCCTTAGTAGAGAACCTCCCACTCAGCTCTCTGTTGGTCTGTCTATCTGCCAGACTCTTCTGTCGCTCTGTTATCACGGCCTGCTTGTGTTTCTTCTGCTCCCTCTCAGTATCAGCACAAGTCTGGCCCAAGTTTATCAGGGCCAGGGCAGGGTCCCCCCCCCCTCTCTCTCTCTTTCTCATGCACACACACACAGACACACAGACACACACACACACACACAATGTACACACGCCCCCCCCCCCCCCCTTTGTGTATCCTCTTTGAGCCCCCGGTTTCCTTGCCGGGGAAAGAGAGGACTAGATGGACGGGAAGAGAGAAGACAGTGGGGATGTGACACAACAATGGCAGGAAGTGACTTCAGATCAATACAGATTACTGCAAAACACACCAACAGATAAACACCTAGCTAACAAACTTCCCCGCTGAACAGATAAACAAGAAACACACTCATTGCCAGATAAATGTTCCAAGGTCCTGAACACCTCACGCAAAGCTCCTGAACTACATGCACAGAGGTAGCTTCGGCCATAATGTGTCCTATAGGACAACATTAACAAGCGTCTCACTCACAGTGAAGGCTGTCTGTGATCATGTGAACTGCTGATCACTTACACATGGACCTTAAACACACTCAAATCACTCTCCTTTATTATGTGAGCATATAACATCCTGTTACAGTAAATATATAATTGCATGTTATATATTACATTGTAAGTAGTCCATGTGATATGTCTTCTTTTCAATCTGTGCAAACATGTTAAAACCAAAATGGTTAAACCTAACACAAACAACACACACACAGCATAAATAGGTACAGATAGAGACCTGCAGCTGTTTAATTTCTCTGCATTTCAGATTGCAGTATGCTGATTGATGATGCTTCATGATTTGACAGCTTTCATAGCAACAACTAAGAAGCCTGACTATCCAATTCAATAACATGCTGAACAATGCTACACTGTCTGACTACTACTCCACTTTGCTATGTTTTGTAACTGGTTCCAACTGTACAGCCAGTGATTTATTCTGGAGCTTACCAAAGTGCTGCACAAAGTCAATACATATATAAAAAAATCACAATAAACATAGTGCATCAACATAGCACTGCTAGAAAAACACAAGATAATACACATATTACCAGACAAATGAAGAGGACTTAAAAGGTAGAGAATAAAAGGGACTTGAAAGAGTCAACAGAAGCTGCAGATCTGATGGAGGGGAAGACCTGAGTGGCCTGGAGGTTGCACAGGGGTTGATAAGGTCTGACGTATAAACATGGGCTCGCCCACTCAGGGCTTTAAAAACGAAACAAAATGTTAAAATCAATGATGTGGTTCATTTTCCTGGAACATGTCAGAAGCCTAGCCTTAGTGATGTGGAAGAGTTGCAGGTTGGACCAGGACCGGCCAACATGTGTATACAGGACGTTGCAATAATCTAAGCGTGAGGAGATGAAGACATGTATAACTTTCCCCAGATATTTGAATGAGAGGAAGGACTTGATTTAATTATTCTAAGTTGGAAGACTTGTTTGTCAAATTTAAGGGCAGAGTCATAGATCACACCAAGCTTCTTGGCATAACGCTTAACACAGGTGGACAGCAGGTACAAAGTGATTTTATTTAGTCAAGAGAGCCAAAGAGGACAACATCAGTTTTGCTCCCATTCAGCTGAAGAAAATTTTGTGCCATTCAGCAATTTGCTGAACAGGGTGAGAGAGGGAAGATTTATGTCAACACAGCGGCCTGGCGGGACTGACCCACAAACAGAGGTTGGACACCTGTGCATCTGTCTTAGGTCAGCACCAGGTCCAGGGTAGCTGCTGCTGCTCTGGTTGACTGCGGGACCGCAGTGGGGTCATGAGGGCCGTGAGGTCATGAAAACACCCCTGTGACCCCCTGTTCATGTGCTGACTGTCTGCAAGACAATCCCTGAGGCAGTTCAGGTTACGGGTCATTTGGTGTCAGAGGGAGAATGAGCTGAGTATCATGTTCGTGGCAAAGGGGGGAGATTCTGAATGACTTGATTTGTCACAGCGGGAGCACATAGATGGAAAAGTGGATAGGACCTAGGATGGAACCTTGTGGGACTCCACTGGAGAGACTGACCAGGGAGGAAGAGAAATACGTTATATTATTATATTGCTGAGACAGGTCAATCAGAATGGCATGACTGACTGTTTCAAAGGTAGCACTGAGGTCCAGTATTAGGACTAGGACAGCACAATCACCAGAATCAACCATTCAGGTCACTGGTCACTTTAGGGCAGACTAAACCCTTATCCATCACTGGATTTTTTTTCCATTATGTGTTTTTTCTCCCAAGAAAAGGCAACAGTTGGCAAGAATGATCTTTTAGGGACAGGGACCGAGGACCTTAGATGGTAACTGTAGATTGTGCCTGAAGTAGCTAGGCACTGAGGAGTCTAAATTGGGCTCATAGTGACTCATAAGAAAGTCAATTGTGACTTTGCTATAAAGGAGATCTAGGCTATCTCCCGGTGGAACCAAACAGGTGTGCATGATCATTTCCTATTGCAAACCTAGTGTAAAAAAAAAAAATGGAAACTGGAATGGAAGTGAGTCCATCAGGGCTACAAGTCAAGCTACTGTTATCTGGGAGGACAACCATAAAAGGACACACCCGCTTCCTCTCCACCGTCCACTGACAGAGCGTCTGTCTGACCCCTGACCCCTTCCTCTCCCAAACAGCTTCCTGTCCCACACGTGCAGGTTGACTACTAGAAACTGTTCATCAAAGCCCCCCCCCCCCCCCCCCCCAAACATGGGAAAGTCCCAAATAAAAGTGTCCATGAGGTCTCTATCATTCATGTATGTATGTACACACACACACACACACACACACTGAGAACTGAGTGAATATTATTTTGTGGAGACAGTAAACATCATTCACAAATAGACACACACAAAATGCACTTACCTATTCAAACTAATTCCCAGCGAGTCATACTTGTGTTTTTTGGTCATGTGCCCTTGACCTCCACCCCTTCTAATCCCCGCTGGGCAGAGGGCAGTAAGGGGGGCGGCAGGCAGGGGATAACGGTGTAGACCCTCAGCACTTGTTACCAAAAAGCTTTACAGGAGCTTTACAGCTCATGAAGCCAGACTATAATCTCCCAGACGCTTCACACATATGGCCCCATGAGATCATCCAGACCACTTTATGCCCCCCCCCCCAAATAAATTGCTGCAGTGCATTAACACATATCAAATAAAAAGGATGATTAAAAGATGATTTTTGCCTTAAGAATACCCATGCTGAAAACAGCCTGTGTGTTGATCTGTTTGGGGTCCAGGGCTATAGTGTGTGCGTGTGTGTTTGTGTATGTGTGTGTGTGTGTGTGTGTGTGTGTGTTGTAGATGTGGTTGTTAGCTGTAAAGCCAGTCTCCCATTACACCCTCTCTAGTCCTAGCCCTGGTCTAACGAATGTCACTGAGCACCAGCACAGAGAGACAGTTGGGGGTGGGGGTGGGTGGAAGGTGGAAGGTGGGTGGGGGTGGGGTGAGGGTGGGGTGAGGGTGCAGACAGGCCAACATTGTTTACAGATAGAAGAAGACACAAAAGAGATGATGGGAGGAGGCAGAAATACAAAATATCGTAATGACAGGCATCCTCAGACAAAAGACGCAGACAATCCTACATGGAAATAGAAAACCACTGTGATTGCTGCGAGGGAGACTCAGGAATGTGAAATGTGGAACGCTGTGAATACGGCAGACTGTATCTACCATCTAATCTGATTGTCCTACGCCATCTTCTGTCTCTTGTGGAAGACTGGATCATCTTCCTCTGGGTGTAATAAATTAAAACCCTTTCCTTCATCTTCACCACTGAGCATGTCCTCCAGGGCCCTGACGTGTCTCTTCTTACAAAGGATCGGAAGTATGGGGACACCATGAAATTAGAAAAAGGCATATTTCAGTTCCAACACAGCAGCAGGACTGCCATAAGAAAAACAATCAGTTGACAATAGAAGTGCAATCATGTCCAAGGGACTTATCTTGTGCAAAAGTCGATGGAACAGAGTTAAAAAGGTGTTGGTTTTTTGCTGGTTGGGTGAATTAAAATGTAGAGGGTTTTCTTGGCTGTCATGTTCTTGGACTGCAGCCTAACCTTGTCGGAGAAGAAGGCCTGTATACATGCAGAAGACTCCATTCAGAGACTAAAGGCAAATGGTTGGGTGAGGCGCATTTGGATGGTGTTGTGGGAATTTGCCTTATTTGAGATGCAAATTCCACCAAAGAGCTGAAAGACCCGGAGAAACAGGTGTCCGAGGAAGTGTGCTACTGTGTGGGTGTGTGAGGGAGGGTGCGGGGGTGCTGCGGTGGTTGTGGGGTGTTGAATGATAACACTGGGTGTATTGAGTCCCACTTGTTTGGTCCTGTGTGGCATTTCTCCTCTCCGATCATTGTCTTGTTTCATGTGTTTAATGCTACATGTAAGCAAAAATACAGGAAATGTGTTATCGGTGTGTGTATCGGAAAGAGGACAAATTTTAAATATTTCCAAGAGTATCAAATTTTATTGATTTAAATGTAATTTGGTACAAAAAACAGCTTGTAGATATGAGGATGCTTTTGTAGTCTAATTAGCAAAGAGAAGGGAGGTAAAGCACTATATACCCATGAACATAGCATAAGTTGACAGATTTTCTTTAAGTATACATTCCTCAGTGATTAGCAGTAAGCAGCATCTCTCCAAAGTATTGGTGTCCATAATGTTGAAACACTGAGTCTTTCAAATCATCCTATGAAACTTTGTCTCCACCACTTCTATTCATATATCACAATTTATTTACCCTCCTGGACTTTGGGCCCTGGTTAATCCATTAAAACTGAATGAATGGGCACCGCACTTTTGACAGGAATGAAGTTTTCCAATCCTAGGACAAAGCTCAATGGCACCACCTACATGATAGCATGGAAAGCTGTTAGTATAAACTCCAACTGATTCATGTTGGTTAAATGTGCTTTGTGTGCATGCTTAAAAGTTAGAAAATCCCAATGGAAATAGACTAGAGTGGCAATAAAATCATACTGCCCAGCTGACTGCCGCACATTTAACAATTCAAATTTAACAATTCACTTGCACTTCAGAGATCAGATACGGCAGATTCCATTATGCACACGTAGCCAATATCTTCTTCAACTGGAAAAATATACAAATTGTACTAAATGCAAATATAAAAGCTTCATTGTTCCTTCTTATGAATCTTGGCAGGTAAACAGTGCTTCCTAATGGATAAAAATAAACCCGTAGCATCTCTTCAGCCTCCACAGTGTGTAAAAATCAATACATACATACTACAAATTTTCCTTACAATAAAAAAACTTAACAGGAAATAATCTGATGCTTGGTTACACATATAATTATTGATTAAACAAGTTCCTGGATTGGGACGGTTTCATGTTGATTGCATATCAATTAATGAACAATTTCTTCACTTAAAACATCTCAGATATAAAACTAGTACATCGACATATATAGTCATGACTCCCTTGACCTTCTTTTAGTTATATTTTGCTGCACAACAAAGTTATTTATAAGTGGAATTATTTGGCATTTTTGTCTGACATCTACACAAAATAATCTTGTATGAAAGTGAAAAGAAATTTCTAAAAAAAATCATGTGAAGGTATGAATTTCAAATAACAGCGAAACCTAGTGTGCAGCAATAGTATATACTGTA
>NW_027280316.1:0-10000 GCF_046629955.1 Centroberyx affinis | reverse complement strand
CAACATGAGAAGCATTGTACGTACTTAAGGTACCATACAAGCTCAGAGAGAAATGGCGCAACAAAGCTTATTTCAGTCAGGACCACTTAAGTCAAAGAAAACTTTTATTGACATTTGCAGTAGTTATATTTGGCGGTATGGCTCTGTTCTGAGAGCTCCCTGCCCTTCCATGTGCTTACATGGAAAGCCTAAGGCAGGGAGAGCAGCAGCAAAGACCAGCATGTAAGGAGGAGCTGGGGTGGAGGCGGGTTGCAAGCAGCTTGCAGAGGAAGCGGCAAGGGTAGGCAGACTGAAGCAGCTTTAAATAAGGCGCCATGTATGGGATTTGCCAATAGCATGCATAGAAGGGAATCAGCTGAGCCATTGCTGATGTGGGCTGGCTTGAGAAGCAATTGAATGCGTAGGGGCTGGCTTTGAGATCGGCTGCTGTCAGCTGAGGTAGCTGGGTTTGTGAGCTGAGCTTGACTTCGTGGCCTGCCTGAACTAACGCTATGCTCAATGAGTTGCAAGAAGAGCGCAATCATAGGGCTAGAATTTTGGACCTTATCTGTTTTATTGAGAAACAAGCTTGCATAGCAGTCGACCCACTCTTTGGTGACCTTCAAGACCAGTCATCTAGCAGGCAAAAGGCTGCTAGGTCCCCTGTCAAGTCACAGGTCTCAAAGTTGTCCGGCAGCAGTTTTGCCACAAGTGTCGCTGTTGCCCAAAAAGAAAAGGAGCCTGAACCCTCGTGCCCCTTTTGCAACTGTAAACACACATTGGAGTTGTGTAAACAGTTCTTAAAGAAAACACATAGAGACAAGCTCAGCTTCTTAAAGACCAAGGGCATATGCTTTGGCTGTTTCTCCACAGGCCACATTAGCAGAGACTGCAAAAGGCGTCTCACCTGCAGAGTGTGCAAGCAAGCTCACCCAAGCGCCCTGCACATTGATACAACAAATGGTACAGCAGCCAAGGAGGCAGAACGGCTCTCTGGTGTAACAGGCGGTGCAGCAGCAGAGCTATGTGGTCATATAGGGGCTGGGGACCAAGAGACTGTGTTGTCCATTGTCCTAGTTCAAGTTAAGGCAGCAAAAGGCAGCCAGATCTTGCAGGTGTATGCTCTCCTGGATCCTGGGTCTACCGCTACCTTCTGCTCTGAGACGCTCATGTCTCAGCTCAATCTGAAGGGTAGAAAAACACACATTCTGCTAAGCACGATGAATCAGAGAGAACTTGTTCCGGCTCATGTTGTATCTGGAATTGAAGTTTCAGCACTGGACAGGGACACCTTCTTACCTCTTCCTAAAGCCTTCACTCAGAAAGAAATGCTGTTATATATATGTTACTGCAAGCGACATTCCCAAGCAGGATGATTTGGCGCAACGGGCGTATCTAAGTGAAGTCAAACTTCCCAGTATCAATGCTGAGGTGGAGTTGTTGATTGGAACAAATGCTCCAAAACGGTTATAAATAGCCAAGGCGATGGCCCCTATGCAGTAAGAACCCTATTGGGGTGGGTTGTAAATGGGCCACTGAGAAATGGAGGTGATGGCGGTGCAGTGGGTGTAACTGTGAATAGGATATCGGTTACAAGTCTGGAAAAGCTTCTGATCTCACAGTATAATCAGGATTTTAATGAGGTAGCATCTGAGGAAAGGACTGAGATGTCAATTGAGAACAAAAGGTTTTTGGAAATAGCCAGTGAGGCTGTCCTACAAGACGGACATTACAGTCTGAAGTTACCTTTCCGGATAGCCAATGTCAGCTTGCCTAATAACCGCCAAATTGCAGAGCAACGCCTGCAGAGCCTAAAAAGGAAAATGAACAAAAACCAGCAGTACAAGCAGGAATATGTTGCGTTTCTCAACGATATCTTTGAGAATAATTATGCAGAGGAGGTCCCGCAGGAAGAACTGATACAGTCACCAGGAAAGATTTGGTACATACCACACCATGGGGTGTACCACCCCAAAAAGACAAAACTTAGAGTAGTTTTTGACTGTGCAGCCTCTTACCAAGGTGTATCCCTCAACACAGAGTTACTGCAGGGTTCTGATCTGGTTAACTCTCTTGTAGGAGTCATTTTGAGATTTCGCAAAGAGCCCATTGGAATTATGGCTGACATTAAGTCAATGTTCCATCAGGTTAGAGTGAAGAAAACTGACGTGGACTACTTGCGCTTCTTGTGGTGGCCACAAGGTGATACCAGCCAAACCCCCAAAGAATACCGCATGTTGGTGCACATATTTGGTGCTGTGTCCTCCCCAAGCTGTGCAAGCTTTGCACTACAAAAAACAGCGGGTGACAATGAAAACTGGTTTCCCCCTCAGGTAGCTGAAACAGTCCGACGCAATTTTTATGTTGATGACTGTGTAAAGTCAGTGGCCAAAGAATCTGAAGCCATCCAGCTAGTAAAAGACCTCACTGCATTATGCAACAAAGGTGGGTTTCAGCTCACTCAGTGGGTTAGCACCAGCCGAGCAGTTCTAGCCTCCATCCCCCAAGATCAAAGGGCAAAGGAAGTTAGGACATTAGATCTCGACAAAGACAGCCTCCCCATTGAAAGAGCACTGGGACTGCAGTGGTGTGTGGACTCTGACCATTTCCAGTTCAACATCCAACATACCCGAGGAGGCATACTTTCTGTCGTAAGCTCAATCTTTGATCCACTTGGCTTTCTTGCTCCTCTCATTCTCCCAGCCCAGCAGTTGCTACAGGAGCTCTGCCAGAGAGGCTTTGGATGGGACGAACCTTTGCCCCAGGCTGTATTGGACCAATGGATTGAATGGATAGACAGTCTAGAAAGGATTAAGAACTTCAATGTCGCATGTTGTATGCAGCCTAAGAACTACGGAACACCAAAATGCGCACAACTGCATAATTTTGCTGACGCCAGTGAAAGTGGCTACGGCTCAGTGAGCTACATCAGGCAAGTTAACATTCAGGATGTGGTGCATGTTACTCTTGTCCTAGGAAAGTCCAGAGTCCTTCCTTTAAAGCACATCACAGTACCGCGACTGGAGCTGGCGGCGGCAGCACTGTTGGTGAAGGTGGACAAAATGCTAAGGAAAGAATTACACCTTGACTTAAAACCCTCAGTCTTCTGGACTGATAGCCAAACAGTGCTCAAGTATATTGGAAATGACCACACTAGATTTAAGACCTACGTGGCCAACAGAGTTTCATTGATTCGTGACAACACAGATCTGTCTCAGTGGAGATATGTAAGCAGCAAGGACAATCCTGCTGACGATGCCTCAAGAGGACTGAGTGCAGTCAGATTCATACAGAAAAAGAGATAGATACATGCCCCTGAGTTCCTATGGACACCTGAGGAAAGTTGGCCTGTGGAGGAAGCCTTGGGCTCCAAGTCAGTGTTACAAGATGATCCAGAGGTCAGGAAAAAAACTGCTGTATTCACAACAGTGGTGAAGAACACTGAAACTCCCACAGACCAGCTTATTTCATTCTTTTCAGATTGGATGAGGCTACTTAAAGCAGTGGCATGGTATCTGAAACTAAATAATGCTTTGATGTTGATCACTAAAAGGCGAAAGGAGCTTTCCTTAGGTCACATCGCTACCTGCTCACGCAGCCAAAAGGTGAGCACTGAACTCTGCACTTTCAGAACCAAACGTGGTGGACAGTTCCTCACAGTGGAAGATCTCTCACAGGCAGAAAGGTCTGTCATCACCTATGTCCAGAGACAATCATTCCCAGTTAAAATGGTGACACTGGAAACAACCAAGAGTGCAAAAGAACAGTAAGATCTGTAGGCTCGATCCTATGCTAGATGAGGGCATCATAAGAGTAGGTGGCCGACTACATAGATCTGCAATGCCTGATGAGACCAAACACCCTTGTATCTTGCCCAAAGATGCTCACATTTCAGTTCTCATACTAAGACACATCCACGAGCGCTCTGGACACAGTGGTAGAAACCATATGCTTTCAGAGCTCCGTAAGAAATACCGGGTTGTAAAGGGAAACTCAGCAGCAAGGAAGGTAATCTCAAAGTGTGTTGTGTGTCGACGTGTGAGAGGCAAAACAGGTGAGCAGAAGATGGCAGACTTGCCACAGGAAAGAATCCTACCTGATCTCCCTCCTTTTACCAATGTCGGATTGGACTATTTTGGCCCGATTGAAGTGAGACGAGGAAGAAGCCAGATCAAAAGGTATGGAGTCCTGTTAACCTGTATGTCCAGTAGAGCCATACACTTGGAGGTAGCCTATTCATTGGATACCGACTCTTGCATTCATGCTTTTACTATATTTATGTTTACTTATGTTTGCAAGTAAAGTGTACGCCCTCCACAGGTGGTGAGGGCGCTCCTATAAGTTGGGGGGCATGACGCATGGCGGGGGAGGAAGCGGGTTACAGCAGATACCGTCTTTGATCTCAGCCTCAGCTCTGAACGCGTGTATGAATGGCATCTGCAACGCTACAGTTAAAATGAAGGACACTGAAACATCTGCATCTTGTTTTTTATTAAGCTTATTTCTGCAATAAATCCTAAGCAACAGTGAACGATGAACTCTCCCTGGATATCTGTTTTGGAAACAAGGCTGCGAGTCTGACATACTGCACCCGCACTCTCTATGTGGTAAAACAATAAAAAATAAGGTGAAAAAAATGTTGAGCAGCACCAGCGAGTCGGAGCGGAGGAAAGGATCAAGATGGAAACCTTCTTCACTGAGGGGAAAAATAAGATATAAACTATTGTTTTAATCATCCATTTAACATGCAATTTAATTTCCTTGTCACTCAGCCTGTTGTAGCTATGCAGCCAAGTAGCTGCTAGATCCATGATGGAGTCTCACTGCCATCTACTGGACAAACTGTAGAACGGCACAACTTGGCAAGTCGGAAACTTGGCTGTTATTTTGATCTCCTTTTATTAGGCACCATATGTTGTATCTGACATGATAAACGTTTTTAGCAGTAGAACGGCATTTAGCAATTTTAATTACCGGGTTTGTCGGGTCCATAAAACGGACGGGTCTCGGGTCTCTCTCCTCTCGGACATGACCCGGGTCGGGTCTGTAATATCTCGGGCAAAAACAGGTCGGTATATATATATTTTTAAGAATGATTGGGTCCAATCGGATCTCGGAACGAATTTCCCGGGTCCATTAGGGTTCGGGTCCATCATTTTGGACCCGTGAAGACCTCTAACACACACACATACACACACAGACACACACAGACACACACACACACACACCAACAACAACAACTAAACTCCATTATATCAACTTCTGCATAAATAGCACTACACCAGTCAAAACAGTAAAGAAATATCTCGACTCCAAACCCAGGTTACTCCTCAACTCTTCACTCAGTCTTCTGTGGATCCTGCCGGTCTGCAGCACCCGGCCTCTGGAAAACCACATAGATAATCCCAGAGCCCAAAAAATCCCGACCCACAGAACCAAACCCTAACCGCCCCGTTGACCTCACATCCAAAATAATGAAGACTGGAGAATCTGCTGCTACAAAACATCCTGCCTATTGTCAACCAACAGCTGGACCCCCTCCAATACAGGACCAGTCTGCCTGCTGCACCTCCTCCTCCAGCACCTCCTCCTCCTGCACCTCCTCCTCCAGCACCTCCTCCTCCTGCACCACCTCCTCCAGCACCTCCTCCTCCTGCACCACCTCCTCCAGCACCTCCTACAATCCAAGGACATCGGTTGAACCGGAAGCTACACCAACTCAACCCCCCCCACCGGAGCACCGCAGGGTGCTGAGCCCGTTCCTCTACACCCTGGACACCAGTGACTGCACCCCCCCCACCCCCCACCCCCCCTTCCCTTTAACACGCTCTCTGTCTCAAACCGGGTCAAACTCACACACATGACCGACCCTGCTGCTAAGACAACAGTCTCCCCACTGCCAGCCTCTCACAGCTCGACTGTAAGGCGTCACACACACACTGCAAACACAACAGCACAGCGTCACACACACACTCCATCCCCACTTCACTGTCCTGCCCTCTGGGTGCAGGTTCAGCACCCTGAGGTGCAGAAGGGCTCGGGCTGACACCCACAGAGCAGCTCTAAACTCACTGAGGGAGCCGCTGATGAGTTTTGTCTTTCATGTTGTTTTCTGTGATGATGAGTGTGAAGTGTTTTGTTGGTTCTCTATGTACAGCTTTGTGGAAAATAATTTTCCCCCGGGGACAATAAACTAACTAACTAACTAACACACACACACACACATACACACAGACACACACACACACACACACACACACACACACACACACACACACACACACACACACACACACACACACACACACACACCAACAACAACAACTAAACTCCATTATAACTAACTCCATTTCTGACTTTAGTCCAACCAGGATCACATGTCTTAAAACTGAACCACTAAACTACACACACACACACACACACACACACACACACACACACACACACACACACACACACACAAACACACAAACACACACACACACACAGCTAAAAATACCCAGTTTCTAGGGTGTGTTCTCCATAAAAGCCAGTGTTTTTCATGGCTCTCCAGCTCCATAATGAAAGGCTGTTCACACACACACACACACACACACACACACACACACACACACACACACACACACACACACACACACACCACAGAATGGCTCCATAGTATTCATTCTAATCTAATCTGTCGCTGTGTTCAGATTAGAAACAAACAACAGGCAGGTCTCCTAATCTGTCTGCACACACACACACACACACACACACACACACACACACACACTTTCAGAGGTTATCAAAGGTTTTTTCTTATTTTTCCTGATTACTATACAAAGATTTTGTTTGTTTACGATTGTTTTGATGCCGTGGGGCCTGTTTTTTGAGTCTGGATCTCTGTGAAACTCCGGTGAGTTACCATGTTAGCATGTTAGCATGTTAGCAGCTAGATAGCTGTTAGCTTATTGTCCATATTGCTAGCTACTGAAACTGCTGGGGCATTCTTTTATTTTCAGTCATTTAAGTGATGCTGAAGCTTTTATGTAACAAAAACCAATGTGAGTCAAATGTAAAGATGGTAGACATGTTGTTTTGTAAGTTTAAGCTGAGTTTGTCATTAAGAAGGAATCCTAACTGAATTGAGTCTTGCAGCGACGTCAGAGGCGCCATATTTTTTCCTTCCTCGTTAAGCCACAACACTGAAGTCCCACATGTTTTTCTGCTCCAATGCCAACAGTTTATATCTCTATAGTTATGACAGTTTTTCTGATATGATACGCAGTTGTGTTGCAATGCTTAATAGAACTGAGTATAAGATATGTTGTAAGATGAGTATAAGATATTACAAGATGAGTGTAACATGTTTAATATGCGGTTAAACATATTAATGCTGACTGTGCTATATGATGAAAGTGTCACAGCAATTATTTCATTCTGCTAAATAGTGTGAATTAGGTCAGTATTATAATTAATCAATGATTGAGAGGATGGAATTGAATGGAATTGAATGTAAATTACTGTACAGTATTAACATTTGATTTTATTTCCTGCAGGTCGGTGTTTGATACGGTGAGGAAGAAGAAGACATCCAGCGCTCTTCATCACCTGCAGAAGCTCTTCTGGAACAGATAAGCTTATGACATCACAACTACAACTAAATACACTAACTGCACACACACACACACACACACACACACACACACACACACACACACACACACGGAACTAAAGGAATACTACTGACGGATTGGACTAAAAGAACATACTGTTGCTGTGATGGACATTTTGTTTTATTATTCGCTCTCTTCATTATTGTGAGGTGTGATTTCTTTTTGTGGCAATAAACTTTGTATATGTTGTAAATAAACATTGTATATGTTGTATAAACATTGTATATGTTGTAAATAAACTTTGTATATGTTGTAAATAAACATTGTATATGTTGTATAAACATTGTATATGTTGTATAAACATTGTATATGTTGTATAAACATTGTATATGTTGTATAAACATTGTATATGTTGTAAATAAACTTTGTATATGTTGTAAATAAACATTGTATATGTTGTATAAACATTGTATAATATGTTGTATAAACATTGTATATGTTGTATAAACATTGTATATGTTATATAAACATTGTATATGTTGTAAATAAACTTTGTATATGTTGTAAATAAACATTGTATATGTTATATAAACATTGTATATGTTGTAAATAAACTTTGTATATGTTGTAAATAAACATTGTATATGTTGTATAAACATTGTATATGTTATATAAACATTGTATATGTTGTAAATAAACTTTGTATATGTTGTAAATAAACATTGTATATGTTGTATAAACATTGTATATGTTGTAAATAAACTTTGTATATGTTGTAAATAAACATTGTATATGTTGTATAAACATTGTATATGTTGTATAAACATTGTATATGTTGTAAATAAACATTGTATATGTTGTATAAACATGTATATGTTGTAAATAAACTTTGTATATGTTGTAAATAAACTTTGTATATGTTGTAAATAAACATTGTATATGTTGTAAATAAACATTGTATATGTTGTAAATAAACTTTGTATATGTTGTAAATAAACTTTGTATATGTTGTATAAACATTGTATATGTTGTAAATAAACTTTGTATATGTTGTAAATAAACATTGTATATGTTGTAAATAAACTTTGTATATGTTGTAAATAAACTTTGTATATGTTGTAAATAAACTTTGTATATGTTGTAAATAAACTTTGTATATGTTGTAAATAAACTTTGTATATGTTGTAAATAAACATTGTATATGTTGTAAATAAACTTTGTATATGTTGTAAATAAACTTTGTATATGTTGTAAATAAACTTTGTATATGTTGTAAATAAACTTTGTATATGTTGTAAATAAACTTTGTATATGTTGTAAATAAACATTGTATATGTTGTAAATAAACTTTGTATATGTTGTAAATAAACATTGTATATGTTGTAAATAAACTTTGTATATGTTGTAACATATACAAGCCGTGATTCATTGGCTCCCAGAGACAAACCTACAGGCAGATTGGCCCATATGATCGTCAGGCTTAATACAAGGTTAGATAACTGAAGCACTGTTAACCTGTAATGTTACACAACGTTAGTGTGAGTCTCAGGGAGAGGAGAGGAGGAGAGGAAAGGAGGAAAGTGGCAGAGAGGAAAGGAGGAAAGCAGCGGTGGAGAGGAGGAGGAGAGGAGGAGGAGAGGAGGTGGAGAGGAGGAGAGGAGGTAGAGAGGAGGTGGAGAGGAGGAGGAGAGGAGGAGGAGAGGAGGTGGAGAGGAGGGAGGAGGAGAAGAGGAGGTTGAGAGGAGGTGGAGAGGAGGAGGAGAGGAGGTGGAGAGGAGGAGAGGAGGTAGAGAGGAGGTGGAGAGGAGGAGGAGGAGAGGAGGAGGAGAGGAGGTGGAGAGGAGGGAGGGAGAGAGGAGGTGAGAGGAGGATTTCAAGCGATGCGCTTATTTGTAAATCTGTTTTGAAAGGATCAATACAAGGAAGTTTAATATTATAATTATTAGTATTTGTATTGATCAAAGTCACAGTGACATCACTGACGGTTCAGAGGACAGTTTCCTTTCTACTGGTGATGTCATTAATTATCATCACTCTTTCTGATTGGCTGTTTTCTTTGTCTATATCTATTGATCTCAAAGTTGCAATGCGGATTAATATTTATTCCTTTTGGAAAAATATGTTGAGTGTTAACTAACTGCAGTCCACCAGAGCTGTGGGAGGAACCAGGAGAACACATGGAGAACACAGGGAGAACACAGGGAGAACACATGGAGAACACAGGGAGAACACATGGAGAACACATGGAGAACACAGGGAGAACACACGCAGAACACACGGAGAACACAGGGAGAACACACGAAGAACACACGGAGAACACACGCAGAACACAAGGAGAACACATGGAGAACACAGGGAGAACACAGGGAGAACACATGGAGAACACATGGAGAACACAGGGAGAACACAGGGAGAACACATGGAGA